>NC_067476.1:17599584-17612084 GCF_947179515.1 Apodemus sylvaticus | reverse complement strand
GTAAGTTTTGTTGGTTTGGATAGCCGGTAGAGTTCAGGAGGTAGAATTTTGGAAAATAAAAACATATGTTAAATTTAAATGTGTTTAAGATGTCTAAGCATAAGTGTTGAGTAGGCTTAAGAAATCTGGAATCAGGGAAGAAGTCAGGTTGAAGATAGGATTTAGGGGCTTGCCAGCATTTGCTCAGTAATTAAAGCCATGAGACTGAATGAGATCATCTAGGTAATGAGTGTAGACAGCAGAGTCTTGATCAGGTTCAAGAGCAGGAATCCTTTGAGTGAGTTCAGCAAAGAAGCTCCAGTAAGAAAGGCAGAGAACCATCAGAGCGGATCTGGAAGGAAAAGAAAGACTGTTTGAAGGAGGAGGGCAGTTGATCAGCTGCTCCAAAGCTGCCTGGAGGAAAGGCAAGCACTAAGAACTGTGCTTTTTAGTGCACAGATGTATGTGCAGGTCTTTGGTGACCACCAAGTTATTGCAGTGATACGATGTTTTATGCTGTCTGCTTGAAGTATGTTCCAGGAAGAAAGAAGGACCAGAAACAATGAGAACAGCTAGTTAGGGCTCCCTCTTCCTAGAGCAGGCCTGTACAAACATGCTGTACACAGGGTAAGTAAGGCATGGTGTGTAACTTCCAGAATTTGAATGTAGCACTTTCACCTGCTCACCATTTTAATTTTAATAACATCTAAAATCAAGTTGAAGAAGTGGAAATTAAGTAAAAAAAAAAAAAAGTGCAGGAGCTCTGGAGAGTATCCACAGGGACCTAAGGCTACTTACAACACATTTTACTTTATTTTATTTTTGAAACAGGGTCTCTTTATGTATCCCTCACTGTCTAGAACTCATTATTCAGACCAAGCTGACCTCGAACTCAGAGATCCTCCTGATTAAAAGGGTGTGCCACTACTTCCAGCTATGTGTAAAGCACATTTTGATAACTGTTTTAATCCAGAGACAACAATGTTCTGAGATGAAATCCAGTCATTTGTAAAAGAAAGGATTTTAGGTGTCAATCTTCCTAATGATTTTCACATTCTACCAGCTACTATTTGTGAAAGAGAAGGGCTTCTTTTGTCAAATGCCCTACCTCGAAGTTTCTGACTAGAAGGGATGTTTCCATGTGGTATTTCATATACATTTTGGTGCCAATTTTAAAGGGCATTTCTACCCTTTTGGTGGGAAAAGAATGCAAGCTTTTTAAGCCCTAAAGACTTAAGTTACTTTTTTTCTTAAACAAGTAATATGCTCTGATTTAGTATCTTATTTTTTGGTAACTATTTAGCAAAATATATTTAAATACCTTGAATTTTAGAATAGTCAACTCTCAATACTCAAGGCATTTTTTTAAAGCTAAAGCCTGAGGGTTTTTTTTTTTTTAATAGCAAAAAACTATCTTTCACAAAGTAGAAAACATTTTTCTTCCTACTACAGAAATAGAGCAAGCATTACCTTATTTTCTTGACTCTTAAGATGCTACTATTTATATGATGGATGGTTATTTTATATATTACTAAGAAAAATGTTGTTACCATTTACAATGGCAACCGTTTACAGTGGGCTGAGGATGTGAAAGTATCAGGGACCAAAGGTCGTTGTCTAGTTAATGAAACCTGGACAGTTGGCTAGGGGAGGCAGGCAAGTTCTTTAGGCTGTATATCATTAGGCCCCTCACTTGCACAGTGAGAGTAACACCCCACACTCTACAGTGCCACAGTAAGGATCGCATGAGATTAAATTTATCTCATGTAGGAAATGTAGGTTTTTCTGGGAACATTCTAAGTATTTCTTTGGTTTAAATTTAAGTCTCTAGATATTATTAAATAACTTAGAAAATTTCTTATTTGAGCTTTGGTGTCAGGTTTAAAATATAGTTTACTTGGGTATTTGAAAATATAAATGGTACTTTTTTTTTTTTTTTTTTGGACACAAGATCTCTATGTAGCCCTGGCTGGCCTGGAACTGGCTATGTAGATCAGGCTGGCCTCAAGAGATCTACCTGCCTTTGCCTCCCAAGTGCTGGGATTAAAGGCATGTATCACTGTGCCTGGCTTGCTAAATGATTTTTATTCAGTCTGGAAGTAGTTATCTTTTCATTATAGCAGAAAAGATAACATAACCATACACTTTTATAAAGCAGAAGTAACAACTATAAACATTCTGGTAGTGCTGTGATCTTCCATGAGTTTATTATGAATGCTCATGACATTAAAAAGGTAAAGGAATATAATAGTAAGCATTCATACATATGGTATTGTCAATGCAGGCAAATGATGTCTTAAATTTAGATTAACTTCTCATGTTCACAATATTCTAGTGAGGTGATTGCTTCTCTAGTTTGGTATTCCAAAGCTGTAAGTAACACGCCATTTTTGTCATATGTATGCTTTATCTAGTAAAGTAGCAAAGTGTGCTGCTTTAAACTGTTGGTTCTTTGAGCTGAATTTCCTCAGAAATTCTCCCTACAGTTTTGGAGATGTCATTGTGGAAGTTTAGAAATGACACCAAGTCATAGTTGTGGTAACTTACTGTGTCCAGACACTGTGTCCAGATTACTTCCGTGTATTCTTAAAGTTACACAATGCTTGGGGAGAGCTATTTTCATCTTGTATGCTATGAAGGTTGTGGCCCAGAAGTTAAATACCCTGCTCAAACTTTCACAGCTATTCAATTGAGATCTACATCACATTGAATTCCATGTGCTTTGCATAATGCTGCCTCAATCAGTAATCATGATTTGTTTCCTTTGTAGGCAAAACCCAGAGACTACGTTTGAAGTGTATGTGGAAGTGGCCTATCCTAGGACAGGTGGCACTCTTTCAGGTACTCCTTCACCTAATTATGACAATGATATGTTTCTTCATTGTATGGAATAGCTGTACGCAGCAGAAAATAGATGAATAATGTGATGTCTTTAAGTTTTTTTTTTTTAAGTGTCTTTTCTTGTTTTTCATACTAATGCCATCCTAGGAAGGTGGGAATCCTAATCCTAGAAAGGCGGGAGAATAAAAAACATAGTGAATACTTTGGGATCCAAGGCTTTAGCAGGCTTGAAATACGGCTTTATTTATTCTTATCATTGCGTGTTGGGTTGCATCTATCACGGATGCTTGGAAACCAACTTATTAGGCCTTGCTAATGAACAGTGCGGTCTAATGGAATTTGACTGCAGGACTCAAATTAATAGAAAGGGAATTCTTTGCCACTAAACTGCTCGAAATAGACTAAATGTAGCAAAGCTGTTGATAAAAGAAGATTGGATAATAGTTAGAGGAAATTCTTCTCACCCTAGCATTTATTCTATTTCTTAAGTGCCCTAAACAGTGAGGTCTCAGATGAGGTTATAACATCTTGTACAGCTGTGTACATCACTACTTTTTTTTTTTTTTTACTTTTTCAGAACAGGGTTTCTCTCTATACCTGGATGTCATGTAACCCATTCTGTAGACCAGGCTAGCCTCAAACTCAGATCTGCGCCTGCCTCTGTCTACCAAATGCTGGTACTGTAAAGGCCGTGTGCCACCATTGCCCAGCTTGTGTAGATCACTTCTTGCCCTAAAATCCTTTCACTAAATGAGAAAAATAATGTACCTTCTTTCTTGGTGCCATTTGCCAAGTGTCAGGAACTCTTGGTCCTTGCACCGAAACACTTGTGTATATTATTTGATGTGTAAGGAGAATAAATTTACTTGGAGTAGAAATTTGAAGTAATAATTTATGTCCCTAATTGGTTTTATGCCTTTGGTACTGTTTTCTACTGCCTTATTTTCATTAGATTCTTATAATTATATACATAGTGACTTTTGATCAACTTTATTTTGTTATACATATGCTATCAGCTGTTAACACTTACAATGTAATCCTTAAAGACAGATGAGAAAGACCTATTGAGAAGTCAGAATCTCAGGTGTAACGAAG
This sequence comes from Apodemus sylvaticus, assembly GCF_947179515.1. Lineage (NCBI taxonomy): Eukaryota > Metazoa > Chordata > Mammalia > Rodentia > Muridae > Apodemus > Apodemus sylvaticus. Next base: position 17,608,169 of record NC_067476.1, on the reverse strand, counting down.
GCCATGGAGGACTGTGTGGGATAGCTGGGATTCTTGGTTAAATTCCACTTCACACTGCTAAGTTGCCTTTTTGAGGGCAGTACTGGGGTTGCATTTGTCTCTCCACATTTCCTCAGGGCTTTGCATGGAATCACTGGTATTTGTTAAAATGAAGGATTTCCCTCCATGTGAAGTAGATTACAGATCTATGCTTGTTTGGAAGTGGAAAGTTAAGGTCCTTGTTAAGCCATGTCTTTTATTGTACAGGGAGAGTACTGGATTTAGAAGCAATAATCAGGTGTGCATACAGCCACTTCTCCATGGGTGGACCTCATTCAGTGCCCATTGGATGACAGCTGTGATCTTACAGATAAATTCAAGGATGAATGTTTTATTATTTCTGTAGTTACCTAATTTTCCCTCTTCAGTGTTGTGGAATTTTCCCCAAAGTTAAAATTTATTTTTTGAAAGATTAAAAAAAAAAAAAAAAAAGAAAGCTACAAAGTGAGCTGGAAGAATAAACGGCGAAGCCTTTATCCTGTCTGCTATTATAGCTGTCTGGGGTGTACAGAGCCTAGCAGACTTACAAAGGAGACCTGTAGACCACATAGCAAAATATTCCAGCATTTAAAGGATAGATAGCTGGGCATGGTGGTGCTTGCTTGTAATCCTGGCACGTGGGAGGTGAACCCATTATTTTGAAAATATTTTGAAGTTACAAGAGCAGTTTGCTGCATGTGCCCTTTCTTAGAGCCCATTATTACCATTGTGTTGCATTTGCTTTGTCACTACATATGCAATCTTTGTTGCAGATGTGGCTCTTTACCCCTAAATATTTCAAGGGTAGATATTGTAAGAATAAGGACATTTTCTTTTATAATTCTAGTTCAGTTGTTGAAATAAGAACATTTAACATTGATTTAACATCAGTTGTTATATTTAAATTGAATCAACTGTCTCAAGACAAATGTCATGTTCTTTATGACATTTTCCCTTCTGGTCCAGAATCTAGTATGGGATCATGGAACCCAATAGTTTTACGTTTGAAATGTTGTGGAATAATTGTGTAGCTATATTCATCTTTTCTAATGACATGTGTCAAAATGTAGGCCTTTTGTTTCATCCCTGTATTTGTGTCCGTTTGACTATGTTTTCATGCTTACATTCAGGTTGTGTGTTGGTGATTTCTGCTCTCAGTGTATCTTATCAACAGGTGTCCTATATTTTGTATTAACAAATGCATAAAACTTGCAAGTGTGGGCTAACAAAATAACACAAATGACTACATGACTGTTATTAAGGCTAAGAATGTTGTGTGGTTTTATGCCAAACCTAGTCTTGGCAACAAAGATCTCTGCCCCCATCTTAAGCTATGCCTTAGGAGTTCCAGGTTGGCTCTCCTTTCATATTGCCATGTTAGGAGGGGCACAACTCTGCTGGGCCTATAAAGCATGCCATTTGATGCTTGAACCATTTCACCCTAGGTTGTTCTGGGGGAATTTAATATTAGGATTCCTTACCCAAGTGGGTTTGAGCTCATTTCTAGAGCCTATATGAGTCTGTTCTGTAGGATCTGTCCTTCTGAGGGTGAACTGTGCTGCTAGTGTACTCACCCTAAGGCCTTAGGGTGCTCCTACATGGGGACTGGGTACAGGACAGATAACAGGTATAGTTGAACTTGGGGTTGGGTAACTTTGTGTTTGTGTGAAAAGTCCCTCACTGTGTGGGATGTGGAAGGGGCTGTGGATAGTCAGCCAATAGCTAGTATTTCCCTCTGCCACTGCTTTTCTGCGTCAAACTCTATAAACAATTCAAAAATGCACATTGTGTCTTACTTTCTAGTTAATTCTAAAAGTATATTTATCATGGTAGGAGATAAACTATATCTAATAGTTGAAAGCTTGATTTATAACTTTTGCTTTTTTTTAGTGTATGTGTGTGTGTGTGTGTATGTGTGTGTGTGTGTTTGGTATCCTAGCCTGGCCTTAAATTCATTTTTTGTAGCTGAGGATGCCCTTGAACTTATGGTTCTCCTGCATCTACCTCCTAAGCAGTAGGATTATAGACATTCACTACCATATCCAGATATCTGACTTAAAGGCTTAAATATTTAGATATATGGTCTGTAGGTCCTTTTTGTACCTTTGCTAGATCTGTAAATGTTAGAGATGACCTTAGTCATACCCTAGAACTCCCTTCCTTCCTTTCTTTAGAGGCAACCACCATCCTTTTATGAGAGTCATTCCTTTGTTGTGTTCATAGTTTTATTGCATGTGTATGACTCCCTGAAGAAAATAACTTAATTGTGCATGTTTCTCAATTCTATAGACATAGAATTATTCTTTTTTGTAGTTTTGGTATGTTCTTGCTCAGTTATGTTTATAAGGGCCCTTCATGTTGCATGTCATTGCAGTCATTTATTTTTGTCACTGTGATATTTATAGAGTTGTACTCCAGCTTTGTTGTTGCTGCTGTTATTACTGGTGCTGGGGATCAAATCTAGAGCTTTGAACATGCAAGGCAAGCATTCCGTCGCTGGGCTCTTACACCTAGCCCGGTCCATTCTTCTATTACTGATAGTAAAGTTGCAGTGTTGAAGTCACATGCCAGTTTAGGCTATTGCAAGTGCTGCTGTGATTTTCCTTGCACATGCATTTGGTGGGTGTAGTCATATGTTACCATTGATTGTTTATCTGATTCCTGTGTTGTATTAAACTTCTTTAAAATGGGTTGTGCTGCTCTGCATTCTATCTGCAGTGTTTGGTGATACCACTGCTCTATAACTTCATCCATACTTGACATAGTTATATTTCATCTTTATCAGTTTGATGGTTGTTTTTATTTTCATTTTTCCTGGTGATAGATTGAACATCTTATTGATGTGGTATATTGAATACCTTCATATATATATATAATATATATATATATATACACACACACACACACACACACATATATATATATGTATATGTATATATACACACATATGTATGTATATATATATATAGGTATATGTACACACGCACGCACATATACATATATAAGTGTAGCTGAGTTCCTTAGTTACACTTTTTTCTACTTAAAATAGTTTATAAAGTAATGAAGTATTTTACATGCTCCTTAAAAATCAGCTAATATAGCCGGGCAGTGGTGGCGCACGCCTTTAATCCCAGCTCTTGGGAGGCAGAGGCAGGTGGATTTCTGAGTTCGAGGTCAGCCTGATCTATAGAGTGAGTTCCAGGACAGCCAGGGCTACACAGAAAAACCCAGTCTTGAAAAAACAAACAAACAAACAAAAAACAAAAAACAAAAAAAAATCAGCTAATATTACAAAGATGAGAAAGAACAGAAATATCATTATCTTTAAAGACAGGTCTTTTTTCTGTTGATGTGTGTACGAGAAGACCTTTAACTGATTCATGTGCTGTGCTCTGAGAAATGGAAAGAGGCCTGTGATTTGTCAGTACTGTATGGAAGCTACATCGAAAACCTTAACACTGCAGGGATGGGTACAACCTTCCTGAGGTTGTACAGAGCAAAGCTTGAGTTGGAAATGGACATGTGCTCTGTGGTAATTTGTCGGATTTCCTTTAGCTGAATATTTGACTTCAGACACCTTTGCTCCTTCTACAACTTTCTCGTTGATAATTCTTTGTGTATTTTCCTTTTTTTCTGTTACTATTTTAGGCATTAATTTGGCTGTTTTAGATGATTGCAAAGAATCTACCTTTGTTCCTCAGATCTGCATCTCTGTGTTTCCGGGCAAACTTACATATAAACCTTACATTGCACAGTGCTAGTGTCTGGGCCTAATCTTCTCTTTGAAGTTTGTTTGCACCCCCCTGGAGGGATTAAATCCCTGCTGTGAGAAGGTGGGCTAAAAAGCACTGAGACCACTTTATGGGTCTTTAATTGAAAGGTTTAGTGTACATTTGTTCAATAAATGTCTGTGAGAGTTCTATTCTTACAATTTTTGCTTATATTGACATAGATTCTTGTTGTAAATAAAAAATGTATATAGTAAAAATTTCTCAAGGCATTTAATATTTACTGGCAGACTATTCTGGTGTGTGTGTTTTGGCTATTCATCTTTAAAATTTTAGCGTCTTGTTTTGTGGATTAGCTCTTGAGCATGTATAAAAAATTTTAAATTTTGAAAGGTTATAAAGAAGATAGAATGGCCATTTAATAATAACTGTCATTAATATTTTGGTATACTTATTTCTTTGTAATTGGTGTGTGTGTGTGTGTAGATAAAATATATAACCCTTTTTCTAAACTTCTGCTATATGTATTTTTGTTTCCTTTGATTAAGATCTTTCTTAAAAATTATCAGTATAGTTTTTGAAACCACTTTAGTTGTTATAAGTTATTGCACTATTGTTTACTTACAATTAAATTTTTATATGCTTCTAGGGTTCTTTTGTAAATAATAGAATTTTTGTGTATAAAGCTTGTCATTTAGGCACCAGATTTTGGCCTTTTTTTGCAGGAGGGTGAGGAGTTCAAGGTCATCCCTTGGCTGTGTAGTGACACCAGCCTAGGTTACATGAGATCCTGTCTCTAAACATTACCACCAGCACCAACAACAACACAGTCAAAAAAATCCAAATAAAACACTAACTCTAACTCTAAACAACCTCCCCCTCCCTGAAAATTGGTATGTTTTAAGTAGATTTTTTTGGTATATTTTGTTATGTATTTTTAATGCTTTGTAATTGGCCAGTTTGCTGGAGAACTCAGACTTTCATAAGGCCTCCAAGATAGGCATCCCACACTGCAGAAGCACCCAACACGAAACTCAGGCTCTTTTGCAAGAAATAATCAGCCTATCCCATGATCAGATGGTGTTGGGCATGCAGAAACTCTGGAATGCATTTCCACACAAGTGTCTCATTACAGTTGGCCTTTCTGAGCCTGCTGCAGGCACTCTGCCTGGGTAGATACTTCGTGTTGGGAGAGTGGCGGTATCAGGTTTTTTCGGGACGCTCAGCAGATCAGCTTCCTTTTGCGTGCACTCCCTCTGCAGCATTTGTAATTTATTAGCCCAATGGCCACTTTTTAAAAAGATGAGGGTGGCAAAGTTGAGAAGCTGTTGGGATTTTGTGAAGGCAGTGTTAGTCACAATGCTTTGGAAGCTGGCTTGTTCAGTTACCCAGGTGTTAGGCAGCAACCCCAAGAAAAAAATTCTTCATTAAAAGTTGCTCTTAAATCACTGTCCACATTTTTGTCTGAGCAACATTGTGAAGAACACTGAGACTTTGCCAACTTAACAATCTTGAGAGCCAGGTCTGTGATTTAGAACTTCAGCTTTCATTGCATCATGGTTGTGGTCTTGGAGTTTCATCTGAATCTATGCTGACAACAGATGCTCCATATTATTGGAGAGTAAAAAAGAAAGTTGAGAGGCTGGAACAATGGATCAGCAGTGTCTCAGGGTTTCTATTGCTGTGATAAAACAGCATAACCAAAGCAGCTTGGGGACAGAAGGGCTTATTTCGGCAAAAAGCTTACAGTTCAACACCACAGTGCATCATTGAAGGAAGTTAGAACGGGAACTCAAACACAGCCAGAACCTGGAGGCAGGGTCTGATTGATGTAGGGGCCATGGAGAGTTCTGCTTACTTACAGGGCAGCTTCCTTTTAGGATCTCCTGCCCAGCGGGGGCACTACCTGCAATGGGTTGGGCTCTCCCTCCCATATCAATCACTAATTAAGACAATGCACTATAGACTTGCCTACAGGCCAGTCTTATGGAGGCATTCCTTTCAATTGAGGCTCCCTCTAGTCAGGGTTAAGATCATTGCTACTCTTCTGGAAGACTCAGGTTTGGTGCCTAGCACCTATACAGGTTGCTCACAACCATCAGAGGATCTGACCCATATACCTCTACATAATTAAAATTAATGAAGATAAAAGAAAAATCCACCAGGGCCTCTGTGGTGGCACACACTTTTAATCCCAGCATTCAGGAGACAGAGGCAGAGGGCAAAGGCAGTGCAGGTGCATCTCTGAGTTCAAGGGCAGCCAACTCTACAGAGTAAGTTACTGGACAGCTAGGGCTACACAGGAAACCCTGTCTAAAATAAACAAACAGACTCAATCCAAAAAACATCTCCTCCATACCCCCACCCCCCAAAACGAAAAAAACCCATGGAAAGAAAGTGAAACTGTGCTATCTGGTGTATATGGGCACTGTGAGGGTATGGAGACTTTTTTGGTGGTGTGCTTTTGCTTTGTCTTTGTTTTTCTAAGACTGGGTTTTGTTGTGTAGCTTTACTCTGGAACTCACTATGAGGACTGATTATGCTGGACTTGCACTTGTGTTGATCTTGGAGGGCTGGAGTTATAAGCATACACCCCACATACCTAGCATGTGGGAGCTCTTTTCAGAATCAAGTTTTATTTTAGATTTAAATATTCTTGAGGGAAATCATCTAAAATTACCATCATATTCTTGCATTAATAACAAAGTGAATCCGGCAAACCTAAAGAATGGCAGCAATATAGCTGTCTTTTAAGTTCTTGTTACATTCCGGTCATTTTTTTCAACATAGTTTTCTGTATGCATGCGTCTGTGCGTGTGTGTATTGAGGACAGAGGTCAGTATCATTGTTGATTACTCTCTAATTTGTTTCTTAAGACAAGACCTCCCACTGAACCTGGAGCTTATTGAATTGAATAGACTGGTTGACTAGTGGGCTCTGTCTCTACATCCATAGATACGCACTTCTGCACCCAACTCTTATGTGGGTGTATGCTTCTGTGGTAGGCACTTTATCAACTGAGCCATCTCTCTAGCCACTAATTTTTCTTTAATCTTAAATTCTCTAAACAGGTCCTATGTTTGAGAAAATTCAGATGAGTTTGCACAGTCTGGGCAACCTCCCAGTTGTAAACAGTATTTAACTTCACCTGTATGGCAATTTCCTTACAGTAACTGCCTAATAGCACATGTACATGCAGTAGTTAGGGAAATCAGATGATCTTAGTGTGGGGAAGAGAAACCCGGCTTGTAGAAAATAGAGAGAAAGCTTTATTCATAATGGACAAAGACATTTTACTTTTTCTGGCAAGTTTCTTAGTCTCATCATCAGATCAAATTATTATTTACTCAAAGATTGATTACTTGAAATGTTTATTCAAAAGCTGGGCCATGATGGTTCTCGCCTTTAATCCCAGCACTCGAGACAGATGTAGATTTGAGGCCAGTTTGGTCTACAGAGCAAGTTCCAGGACAGCCAAGGCTATGAAGAGAAACCGTGCCTTGAAAAAACAGCAACAAAACAAAACAAAACCAAACCCAAAATCAAAAAACCAAAAGCATTTATTTTACTTTTTTTCCAGTTAAGTGCACTTGACATGGTGATTAGGAAAAGCCTCCTTTGGGGCTAGGGAGACGCTCAGCTGGTAAAGCACTGCTGCTCAGGCATGGCATAGCTCCATTTCTAGCACTCATGTGAGGGAAAACCTGGGTGTTGTAGTGTGCTGTTGTTTCCCACTAGGAAGGTAGAACCCTAGGGCCTCTCATCAGCCAGCCTAGTCTAATCTATCCTAGTGAGAAACCCTGTCTCCAAAAGGGGGAAAAAGGTGTATAGTTTAGGAGGAATAACAACTGAGCATATCCCTCAGCAACAAAAGAAAGCATTAAACAAAACCCAGCAAGTCTTGTTTGAGGTGAAGTCTAGAACCTCTCCCACTGAGCTGTTTTGTTGTTTGTTTGTTTGTTTTTGTTTTGAGACAGGATTGCACCTTCCTAGTGCTGAGATTGCAGGTGTTCAAGTGTGACCACAGCTCCTTATCACTGTAGTTCTAAAGCTGGTTTATAGAGTCAGGGGAAGCTTTGAGCATTGCAATGCTGTCACATTTCTGTTTTAAGATGGCTGCAATAATGCTTTCTTCTATAAGCTGTAGTCGAGCCCAATAGTTTATAATAATAAATTGGTTGCCCAACATGCAATGAAATAAGCATACTTTCAAATTGTATAGGTTCAAAATAGGGGCACACAAGGGCAGATGATACTTCTTGCTTGATCCTTGCAGTTCAGTCCTTAGCAGAAGGAGAGACAGTCAGCTTAGGAAGTGACCTGTCCAAAAGATGGCTTGAATTCTAGTTTGAATATATTCTTTAAGAAATTTGTAAATGCTATGATAGAAATAATACATTATATATGCATGTATGTATGCATGCATTTCAGAGAATAAATGAAAGCACATGTACCTGCCACTCAGCTTAAGAAACAGAACATTTTGTGCCTCCTTCAATTTGATTTTCTCTACCAAGATCACATTTTGAGTTTTACATTAATTGTATATCTGTGCTTGGAGCTTGTATTGCTGCTACTTCAGATTGCTTCTATCGAGGGGGTTTGAACTGCTGTTCTCAGGAAGAAACAGAAAATGAGCCATATCTTTCTTTCCCTTTTCCCTTATTCCCCTTTCCTTTCCTTTCCTTTCCTTTCCTTTCCTTTTTTCCTTTCCTTTTTCCTTTCCTTTTTCCTTTCCTTTTTCCTTTCCTTTTTCCTTTCCTTTTTCCTTTCCTTTTTCCTTTCCTTTTTCCTTTCCTTTTTCCTTTTCCTTTTTCCTTTCCTTTCCTTTCCCTCCTC
>NC_067476.1:17490666-17599384 GCF_947179515.1 Apodemus sylvaticus | reverse complement strand
GAAGAGAGCGTCAGATCCCATCACATGGTTGTGAGCCACCATGTGGTTGCTGGGAATTAAACTCAGGACCTCTGGAAGAGCAGAGTGCTGTAACTGCTAAGCCATCTTCCAGCCCTATCTTCTTAATTAATGCTTGCTTTTTGAGAAGCAGATTCCAGACTTTTTTTCTTGTTACTAAAGTATGTATTTTAGAGGCCATCTAGACCAAGAGATGCCAAGAGCATCTCATAATATTTACTTTATTCACAACAGTGGCCTTTCTTGCTGTGTTTGTGATTCATAATATCAGGTCTTGGGACTTTAGGTGGACCAGGAGTTCAAGTGTTAAAATCCATGTAAGCAAGGAAGTGTTGAAAAAAAATTAATAGATTTCTATGTGCTTGCTTTTTGAGGTGGTTTGTTTGTTTGTTTTAATATTCTCTTAGCTATAAAAGGGAATGCACAGAGCACTTGCTCCATGCAGCAGAGGGGGGTGATGAGAGTGTTCGTTGCACAGACATGGAGACTTCTTCATTAATGTGAGCTGTGATTTTAAGTCATTCATGTTGAAGGCAGTAGTTCATATCTCAGCACTCTGCTGTTCAGCAGCTGTTATCAGTGAATCCTAGCTGGAGAATAGCAAGTGTGTAAAAGAAGCTTAAGTGGATTTCTGAATCTTTACACTTAAATTCAAGCCTTGTATTCATGGTTTATGAAATGCCCTTAGTTTATGCCTTAAGTGTTCTTGCATAGCCTAAGGATTTGTTTGTATTAAGTTTCTCACCACAGTTATTGATCATGCTGAAAGTTTAAGTTATTGTGTCATTCAGGATTCTTTTATTAGAAGTGGCAGAACTCAAGATTAAATCTGTCTTGAGTGTAAGAGGGAGTTTATTAGTGCTCTATACTGACAAATCCAGTGGTGAGAAGTGGCAGAACTCAAGATTAAATCTGTCTTGAGTGTAAGAGGGAGTTTATTAGTGCTCTATACTGACAAATCCAGTGGTGAAATGTCTTCAGATTTCCTCAGATCTAGGCCTTCTAATTGTGCTTTCAGAGATTTGCCTCCATTCTCATGCTCTTGGTCATCTTTATTATGTCCCTATGCAATGATAACGTTACCTATGAAGAAATCTCAACCTATATACCACTACTTTAATCACCCACATGGTGAAAGAGCATCTTATGGGATTTTGAGCCATCACTTTAGATGTAACACATATCTGAGTTGTTTAACTACATAGTTGGTAGGTAGCCACCTTAGGGGGAAAAATCATTGTTTGAATTTGATTTTTAAAAACTGCCTATAGCCAGCAATGGTGGTGGATAACTTTAATCCCAGCTCTTGGGAGGCTGAGACAGGTGGAACTCTATGAGTTAGCAGCCAGCCTGGTCTACAAAGCAAGCTCCAGGACAGCCAGGGCTGTTATGCAGAGACACCCTATTTCAAAAAACAAAAACAAATAAAACAAAAAGCTACCCTAGTTTCTCTATTGCAACATTGCAAAGAAAACTTGAGACTGCCTACTTAATATATTGAGAGTCAGATCTGTAGTTTGTAGCAGGTCCCATCTGGGTCATGTACCCACATTTGAACCACATTCAGAGATTTTTTTTTTTTTTAAACAGGATCTCTCATTGTTGCCCTGGCTGTCTTGGAATTTGCTATGTAGACAGGCTGGTGTCTTCCAAAGGTGTGTGTCCCCACATCTGGCGAAGGGGGTTTTAATCTGGTGATCAGTGTATGTACATGCACATGTACATACACACATAGGCATAGTGGCAAGTCAGTGCCATTCGGATGCCATGGATTTCCTTAGAGGAAAGTTTGGTGAAGGGAGAAATGAATGTTAGACAGCTAAGAGAGATGTCTGTTGCAGCTATGAAGAAAATCTGCATTCAAAATATGCTTTGCAAAGAGCAGCAAGCTGTTCACTTTAGTTTGGAAAGATTTTCAACCCAAATAATTAAGGTATGGTCTCAGGGTTTAGAAATGTGAATCTTCAATGGAGTTGTTCGGTGATTCTAGCACGTGGGAGGCTGCAGCAGGAGAGATACTAGTTTGATGACTGCATAGTGAGATCCTGTCTAAAAAGAAACAAGGTTGCTTTTTCAACTTCCTTGAAAGCCATCATAAAGCAGGTTTCCCATCAGTCTCCATGACCAAAACCAACCTCCACTGAACTCTTCGTCCCCTGTCCTGTACACACTCCCTGCAGACTCAGCCCTGTGTTGGACTGTGTGTTTCAGATGCATAGAAGGCTTTGAAAAAAAACAAACCTTTAGGAAATGATATTATTGCCTTTGAACTTCTGGTACTATTTCACAAAGTATTTTGCATTCCTTCTTTATGTTGAAGACAGTCTGTTCAAGGCTTTGATTAGAAGCAGCCAGCTTTGCTGAAAAGATCACCATGGGCCTACTTTGCCCAGCAGGAGGCTTTAATAACTTGCTCCCTAGATCTAGGTCTTTTTTCCCCTTTAACATGTTCTTACTTAGTAGAAATTTTTGCTATCATGAACCTCATTTGAAGAGAGAATATAGATGGAAATTAATTATTGCCTTTGTTATAACAATGGTGCTATGAAGCTTTGGGGGATAATTTGTTCTAAAAACAATGTAATGGTAGCTCTATAGGTTTTGAAATCACAAGGCTTGAGTTTAGATTTCTTTTGCCACTCACCAATTGTTTGACATTATTTAAACTGAATACCAGATTGTCATTGTTTAAATGGGACTTATATCTCTCTACTTGACATGCTTTTTTTTTTAAAACTTTGTATTGATTCTTTGTGAATTTCATATCATGCACCCCAGTCCCACTCATCTCCCAGTCCCTCCATATCTGCTCTCTGCCCTTGCCACCTTCTTCTTTCTCAAAACAAAACAAAACAAAACAAAACAAAAAACCATCTTGCTGTGGAAGCTGTGGTGTGTCACAATGTGTTACACAGTGTACCCTTTAGGTCAAACAGCTTTACTCCCAAATGTTCATTGCAGTGAGTCACTGGTCTTGTTCAAGGCCCCTGGCTTCTGTTACACTATTAATACTGTATCCTTGCTGGGACCCTACTTGGATATCCTGTTGTCCTGTGTCCTGGAGATCCTACAGCTTTAGCTCTGCAGGACCTGCTCCATCATAGATGGGGTAGATGTTGGGGTGGGTCAACTCAGAGCACTAGATCTGGTCCTGGATGGTAGCTGAGTTGGTCAGCCTGCCACCTCACCACCTCTTCCAGACCCATGCCACCAGGGCCAGCTATCCAGCAGTGTCCAGGTGAGGGACATGGCCAATTCACTCTGAGTACCATAGTTGGCAAAGGGCAGGGCCAGCTCTCCCATGCTGCACAGGTGAGTGGTGGGCTAGCTTTCCCACATGCTGTAATTGGTAAGAGTCAGGGCCAGGTCAGCTTAGCCCTCAGATATTAACATGGTTCCAGGTGGCAGCAAAAACATCAATATAAGCCCCTGCTATGGTGGGGCTATGGACCCAGACATGGCCCTTGGTCACAACATAAGCGTGGATATCACCATGGTCTCCGGTGGCAGCACAGGCTACTCATGCTGGTTCTCACAGACCTTTGGATCTCTAGTTTTGTATCTCTTCAGAGTTCACAAACTATTCTGCTTCTCTTTCTCTTCCATCTCTCCACTACATACCTGCTCTCTGTAGTGGTGCCCCACCGGCAGGCCTTTGGGTATCTTCTGCCCACCTTTCCCCACTTGGTGGCAGGTCCATCTCTGACTTTTTTTTTAAATTAGAGATAATATGTACTAAAATGTCTAATATGGAAACTAGTATAAACTAGACATTCTTGTACTGACTTAATCTGCAATATCTAATTTAAAAAACAAAACAAAAACCCGAAACCTTCTTCACAACCAAATTTGGCAGTTGTTATAAAGAGATTAAACCTTCCTTTTGATAGAATTTCTTTTTTGAAAGGGCTCAAATATTATAATAGAAATTATTGTGTGAAAGTCATGATGAAGAGAGAAAACTGCGTGGGTTTCAGGCAACAGAGGACTAATTCTGAGAACCTTAGACTGCTCTAGTACCTAGATTGTAAAATGGACATGATGACAGTATCTCAGTGTTTGTTCTAAGGATCAAGTATGAGAAAACAAAACCTCCACAAAACATATGGCAGAATAGCACACCTCTTATTATGACAAAGTGTGTTAGATTTGGCTTGATTCTTCAAACTAGACAAGGAGAGGTTACTAGGGGTCTGAGCTAAGAATGCATCCCCTGGTTCTGTGGTGGCCTCTGATCCTACACCTTTGGAGGGTGGGTTCTGGGATGACTAAGGAGTTCCAGGGCAAGGGCTTTGGAGAGGCATCAGTAAGCTTCTTTCTTGCCTTTAATAACCCTAGCACAACCATTTCAGACTTGTAAAAGGCTCCTTTTTCCTGGGGTAGACTCCTTTAATGGAAATGGGGGTGACTCAGGTTTATTTGGGCTCCTCTGGATCTGCTGCAGAATCAGTTCTCAGCTAAATGAAGCCATCTAGGGAGTCTTGATCAGGCTCATTTTCTCTGCCAGTTAAAGAATTAAAAGATAGGAAAAAAATTCAAGAGCAACAGGTAGCAGCGAAGTCTTAAAAACCAGCAGACAGAATCAGCAGTTGAAGAATGTATTGAGTGTAAAGAAACACACACATGCAGCAGGCACACAGCGAAAAAGACTCTTCACAGCCGAGGAGAAACTTGGTAAGCCAAAAGATCCAGTCTCTTCTCAAGGGGTTTCAAAGCCTCTGAAATGTCCTCCTCCTCTAATGGAGACTTGGTCATTTTGAAGACAGATAGGATGCTGATTGGCCAGCAGCTGTTCTGTGGCATGTCCTAATCAGACTTTAAATTTGTCCATCAGCAGGGACCTGCAGGTGGGAGAGAAAAGCCAACAAAGCTTTTTTTTTCTTTTTTTATTAGATATATTCTTTATTTACATTTCAAATGCTGTCCCCTTTCCTTGACACTATAGTGAAAGCTTTTGTTTTAAGCTGTCAGGCTTATGTCTCAAGTCAGGAGGGTTAATATGAAACTGCCCTTTTGGAAATTCACCACCTTTATTACCTAGTCTCAGCTCCTCTTCCTATCTCTACCTAACTCATAGTCTCTCATGTAGATATAATGTAAGCCATATAAAACTGACCTCTGCTTCTGTTCCCTTATTTTGGAAGACTTAAAAATCTACCACAGGGGTAAAGTCCTGTATGAGGACCTGGGTTTAATTCACATAAGAGAGGCTGGCCATTGTGATAAATAACTTGTAATCCCAGTGCTAGGGAGGTGGAGACAAATTGATCTCTGATACTCACTGGCCAGCCAGTCTAGCCAAGTCAATGAGTTCTAGCCCAATGAGAGACCCTGTTTCAAATACAAGATGAATGGTGCCTGAGAAGGAACATCTGCGGTTGCATACGAGTGCATGTCTACACATCAGCATTTATAGAAACATATATTCATACACACAAAAGATCACAGTGTATCCATTTGACAATATTTATTATAAGAATATTATGTGGGTACTGTTGATGGGTCCTAGCAGGATGTGCTGGCATCTTTTTATGCCATTATAATACCACTAAGGTCAGCTGTGAAGAAGAAATCCTAATTAAGGAAATGGCTTTATGGATTGGTCTGTAAGCAAATCTATCATGTTCTTGATTGATGGTTGATGTGGATGGCTCACTACAAGCAGTTCTACTCCTAGGCAGCTAATCCTGTACTCTTTTAAGAAATCAGACTTAGCAAAACTTGAGGAACAAGCCAGTAAGCAGCATTTCTCCATGGTCTCTGCTTCAGCTCTGACCACTGGGTTCCTGCTTTTAATCTTTGCCCTGACTTCCTTCTATAAACCCCTTTCTTCCCAAATTGCGTATGCTCAGAGTATTTTATCACAACAATAGATAACTAAACTAAGACATAGGGGGAAACGTTTGCAGAAGTGTGGGCAATAAGTATTTATTTTTATTAATCAGATATGACTTTGAATCAGGAGTGATCCTGTGCACCAGGAGAATGTCATCTCCTTAGGGCAGATTGCTTTATTTGTCTCACTAGTGTATCCCCAGCATTTAGAGCACTGGGTGGCACCTAGTAGATACTTTAGGACATGTCTGTTGGCTCCTTGAATTGACATCATTTTAGCTGAATACAGAGAACCTGGATAGTTCTGTGAGCCCTTGCACTTTTATTGTTGATAAAATTTTTTTTTCCAGTAGGCTGAATGGCTGCTTCATTTATTGTAATCTGTTTTTTAAAGGATGGATCTCGGGAGGGAGGGAGGGTATCTATGTGAAGCATGTGTTCTGATGTGGGCTTTTCTCCGGCAGTTTTTCTAGAAGACATTATTCTGCATTTTCTATGAGCAGATGTGCTTAGGATAAAAAGTTTAAAGGCAGGCATGCTTACATTTGTCCTACCAGGAGAGGAATGCCTTTTCCCTCTGTGTACTACATGTCCATCAGACTTTCCAGAGGACAATGAGGCATTTACCCAGCCCTGCACAGCAGCCTGTGTTTCTTACATTATAGACTTGTTTCTGCCACCTCTGGGAAACAGCCTGGTGGTCTGGCATCATGGAAATTTGTGTCACTGGAAGCTGTTTTCCTATCCCATCCTGTAGCAAAGCAGTGATTGTGGTTTGTATCTGCAAGTTCTACAGCTAGTGGGGTTGGGGTTGGGGGTTGGGGGGGTGTTAGAAAGATATGCTTCCTCTCTCTCTCTCTCTCTCTCTCTCTCTCTCTCTCTCTCTCTCTCTCGTTTTCTCTTTGCAAAGATAAATTTGATAATGTTATCTTGTAGGGTTGCCTGAAGATTCAGTAGGGCACTAAGCAAGTAATTCACAGTGTCTAGTTAGTTTTCTTTCCTCCCTTGTCAGATGAAATCATTGTTCTTCACTCTTCAGTCACTTGACACAAAAGTACAGCTGTATCATTTTTCACAGCTTGGAAAATTATAAGGTTTGAAGCTCTTGGTTTCAAGGGCTTTTTTGTTCATATATTTCCAATGGCATGGAAAAACTAATTTTTTAAAAAAGCTCAGTATACTTAATTAAGAAGGTTTCTGGAGTTTGATCTTAAAGTTAGTGCCTTTAGAGAGAGAGAGAGAGAGAGAGAGAGAGAGAGAGAGAGAGAGAGAGAGAGAGAGACACTGATTGAGATGACTGTGTGGTAACAGAGATATGTTAGCCAGGGTTTGTAACTTTAGTTTGCTATGCAGGGTGCCAGAAGTTATTTCTCCCTGGAGAGTGCCTCTTTCAACAGTTCGTGAAGGCTGTGTAAATTCTCACTGTGTTCAGGGAAGATGGTAATACAATTTAGTACAACCAAAGTTTTTATTTTTTTTTAAGTTGTTAGAAACCAAAATGTGATTGCAGTGGCAAAGTTGTCAGCACACTGGAGCTTAACAAGTGTCTGAAGGATTAGTAAAGGAAATGCAGTTTACTCTGCAGCTTTTATGACAAAGAATTTAAAAGGTTTTGCTCTAAGCCCCACCATGTGTTTCTTCCTTTTCTCCAAAATATACCTCTAGGTTGAAAAGCAAGATGAATCTCTCAGGGAGAAACTATTAACTCTGAGGGAGTTTATCATTGTTAGAGAGGCAGCCGAGCATTTCCATTTGAATCCCCTCTTGTGCCCTAATCTTGTCCTAGAGGTTGGTAAAGAGTTTAAGTACTTCCTACTTTGTGTTTGTGTCCTTGTAATGCCACCTTAATTTTCTTGGGACCATAAATTTTCTAATTCGGAAGTAAATAAACTTTTGAGACCCTGCATCTTGGCTATGATTGGAAATACTTAATTGCTGGTGATCCTCTAAGCAGGGGCATTGGCCAGAGTTGTCTGTTTTAACAGTAGCTGCTACTCCATTAAAAATGCTACAAAAAGATGTTGCAGAAAGTTTGAAAAAGAGATAGAGTATCATCACCTATACCATGTCCCATCTCTAAGCTTGATTATTCCTGTGTTAAGTAGCTGTTATTGTTATATGGTTCAAATAAGGAAAAATTAGATCTTAATGTTTATCATTAAACCTCAGATTACTGCATAAGAGTTTTAGCCTCAGCAAGTGGTTCCCTATGATTCCTTATCAAGTTCTATGCCTTTTGAAATGAGACAGATTAATAATTCTTAAATTTGTTGACATTTTTTGGCTAAATTTTTGTTGTTGCCTTTGGAGGAGGGAAGGAGGGAAGTAGGCAGGTGGAGAGGAAATTAGCTGGGTAGAAAGGCTGAAGTAGCCAAGAAAAGGTAACTTACTTTACACATGACAGTGTTTTCTCCAGTGCAACCCATAGCAAGCCTTAGTGTGTCCCTCCCCCAATTGGTTTGTTTGCATGTACGTTTGTGTGTGCTTGCCTGCGTGCCATCATGTGAGTGTGGAGGCCAGAGGACATTTGTTGGAGTTAGTTCTCTCCTTCCTCTGTGTGGGTTTGTGGGGTCAGGGATGACCCCACTCTGATTTTCAGGTTTGGTGACAAGTGTCTTCACCCACTGAGCCATTTTGTCTGCTCACATAAGACAAAGCAAAGCAAAAAGTATTCTGAAAAGTAAATTAAAGTAGCAATATTAGGGGGCTGGGGAGATTGATCAGCCCTGGCTGCTCTTTTAGGGGACCTAGGTTTGATTCCAAGCACCCACATGATGGCTTATAACTGTTTGTAACTCTAGTCCTAGGGGGCTCTGACACCCCCTTCTGGTATTCTCAAGCACTAGGCATTCAAGTGGTACAGACATATGTAAGCAAAATATCCGCAAACATACAATTAAAGTAAATCAAAGCATAACAAAATATTAATACTTTAAAAGCAGTTATATCATAATTATTAGGCTGCATTTCATGCTTACTTCTAGCTTCCTTCTTATTTTATGTGAGGAATATTTCTGCTGATGAAGTATTTAGGTCATGTTAGTCTAAAGAGAATAGAAGGCACTTACCTAGAGACCTGATGATGGAGAAAAGTCTTTGTACTGCTATCATGTTTTGCTATGTCCTGGGCCCAGGGCTGGACTTGGGTAGCAGCTGTGAGAGATATAAACTGTTCCTGGTGAAGGTTTGCTTTAGGGTGAGGGAATGCCATTCAAACCCATCCAAAGAGACTGGGTATAAATGATGCTTACACCACACTTGCTGGAACTTTCCTTAAACCCAATATTTCTGTGTAAGTATTTTTGAAACAGCATCTTTCTGTGTAGTCACACTGGTCTGGGACTCATAATCCTTCTGACTCAGCTTCCTTAGTGTTAGAACTACAGTCCTATATTCTATGTCCTATAGTCCATGTCTAGCTTTCCAGAGTTCTTTTAAACAAATAAACAAAAAAATAAATATTAAATATTTGTAAGTTAGAGCTGGTGGAGTAGCTTGTGTTTCTTAGAGACTGAGACAAAATTTTTTCTTTTGCTGAAAGGGCTTGTGTAGTGCAGTACTTGGTTGAAAACACTTTGCCTGGCATTTGCACTGGACATATTTGGAGAAGAAAGCTTCCCTGCATTGTGCATTTAAAAAAGTGTTTGTAAGTGTGCTTAGAAAATGGCAGCATGTATTGGTCTTGGCTGTCAATGTCTGCTGCTCCTGACTGTGTTTAACCAGAAAGGGAAACTCAGAGTAGAAAAAGTCTCACTCCCAAGATTTTACAAGAAAACCCCTCTTTGTTGAGTTATATATATATATTTTAAAGGAGCTTGACATCTTCATCAAGTTCACAGTGGGCTTGCTTTGTTTGCTTTCTCTTGAATGCTTGATAAGATTTTTCTTCTATTGTTTTGTGCAGCAAGAACAGATCTTTCCCTGGCTGGGGTGGGTTTTTTGTAAATCCACAATATGGTCATTGTCTGGTGGTGAATAATTGTGGCTGCTTTTTGTACAACCAGAACTAAGGCTTTGGCTGTGAACAGATTCCTTCTTAGCGTGAAAAGGGACTAATCCATGTAAATACAGCCCCAAAATAAAGCTTTACAGAAAAAGGGGAAGGCCGCTAAGCAGGAGGGCACAGGTCAGCAATTTAACCTTTAACCTAACAAATAAGAAGCATGAAAGTTCCAGAATTGGTTTACAAAAGAAAGCTCCTGTGATCTGTCAGTTTTTCTTTTCAGGAGGGGGCTGGGGGAGAGATCTGACTGACAGCTAGTGCCTTTTAACTGCAGCCTGAAATTAACTGCCAAATCGAAACTTGAATATTTGAGGGAGAAGTTTTCTTAAAGAAATGAAGGTGGCAGAATAGACTATATAGGCCTCAGCCAGGGACTTGCGTGGGATTTTAGCCTGGAAGTGGGGTGAAAAGCTTAGAACTGGACTGCTGTTAGGATCCTCCATCCAAGATTGTCAGTCTGTGATCTGACCCTTATGCCAAATTAGACATGAACTTTGCAGTTTCGGGCCAGATGAAACTCTTTCCCCTTTTATAGTAGTATCACTGATATCCTTTGTAGACTCTTCAGGATTCCATAAATTAATTGCAACTTTTACCAAAGATGTAAGAGCTTGTTGTAAATGAAATGCATTTGTTTTCTACAGAAGGACCTTCTTGAGATTTCAGTTCTTAGAGCAGTCACAACCTGGTGGATTTTGAGATTCAGTGTAGTGTATAGCTGTGAGGCAGAAGATGCAGGCATGTGCACAACTGTTGTTCTTTAACTCTATGAGCAGACCTAGCTGAGGCTGAGCTGCAGAAAGTGGAGTATAAATGTTTATCAGGCAGTGCATTGGGGAGATCAGAAGCTGTGGCAAGGGAAGAAGGACTGCTCCATCTCCTATACAGGCTAGGAAATGAGGTTTGTACTAAGCGGTAAATTTTACTTTTATGGTGTTTTTCCTATTTATAAACTTTGCAAACAGTTTGTATTTATTTAATCACAACAGGTAATCTTGCTAATGAGTGTTAGTTTTTGCTTAAAGCTTAAAGCTTCTGAAATCAGAGGTTCCATCTCACTGTGGATAATTTTGTAACTGGTAAAAACTTTAATTACGTAGATTTATTCAGATTAAGAGGAACAATGAACTAATGACTTTAAAGTAGGCTCCCCATAGATGAATAAGAATAGTAATTACACTGTGTTATTTATTCCCCTTGTAGAACCAAAGGCCCGGGGATGAGACTGAGTTCTCCAGTTGTCCTTAGAGGCGTGGTTTTCAGCTTATTTAATGCTATGACCCTTTAATATACTTTCTCATGTTGTGGTGACTACCAGCCATAAGATTTTTTTCCCTGATACTTTCATAACTATAATTTGCTACTGTTATGAATTGCAAATATATGATATGCAGGATATTTGATGTATGGCCCCCATGAAAGAGTTGTTTAACCCCGAGGGGGTTATGACCCACGGGTTGAGAACCACAGCCTTAGTGCATTGGTTTTGGTTAACACTTGATTCTCCTAAGGTGCTTATAGGATTGGCTCAGTTCCTGTAGATATCAGAGAGACTCCGTAAAGCTGACCAGTAGAATGAGTGTGAGTGAAGTGGCGTCTCTGATTTGGCTCTTGTGTACATCCTCCTCTCTTTCCTTGCTAGGTCCCATAGCCTCTAATTTGGCCTTTCTGCATCTTCTGATCTTAATGGTGCTGTGTGTTCAGTCTTTAAAACACACAGCTGGAAACACATTTCCCCTCCTGATACATTTCTGTGGTCCTCTGTCATCCAGGCTAATGTCCAGCTTGCTACAAAGTTTTCCATGATCCATTCCTGAATGTGTCTGGCTTTATCTCAGCCATTTCTGCCTCACCAAAAAAAAAAAAAAAAAAAAAAAAAAGCATTTTCCAGCATGTTCCAACCAAATTTTGTGCATGTTTTACTTACACATTACGTTTAGAAGATATAAGAGGCTAATATCTTTAATATGGGGGATTGTACTGTTGATGCTTTTGAAATTGTTAATGTTTGTATGAGCTTCCTTGTTCTCTTATTTAATCTTCACAGCAACATTGCAAGATGACGGATAGTGTTTTCTGAGAAGCACTCAAATGAATATCTGAGTTAGTGGATGTCTTAGTTAGGGTTCGATTGCTGTGAAGAGACACCATGGCCAAGGCAACTCTTACAAAGGAAAACATTTAATTGGGGCTGGCTTACAGTTTCAGAGACTTAGTTCATTTTTGTAATGGCAGGAAGCATGGCAGCATGCAGGCAGACATGGGGCTGGACAAGGAGCTGAGAGTTCTACATCTTGATCTGTAGGCAGTAGATGGGGACTGTGTCTATACTGGATCTTTTGAGAAAGGGTTTCTCTGTATAGTCCTGGCTGTCCTGGAACTCATTCTGTAGACCAGGCTGGTCTCGAACTCAGAAATCCTCCTGCCTCTGCCTCCCAAGTGCTGGGATTAAAGGTGTGTGCCACCACTGCCTGGCTTCTATACTGGATATAGCTTGTGCATATATAAGATCTCAAAGCCTGCATACAGAGTAATAAACCTCCTCCAACAAAGCCACACCTACTCCAACAAGGCCACACCTTACAAAAGTTCCACCCCTTGGGACAAGCATTCAAACACAATAGTCTATATGGGAGCTATTATATATTCAAACAACCACAGTGGATAAATAAATGAATAAGTGGACAGTGGAATAAAAAAACTGGATGTCTGTTCAATTTTTGTGCTTACTAGATATGATTTTGGTTAGTAATCTATCTTCTCTGAACCTATTTGCTAACTCTGACTTTAGACCCATTCCCTGTGTATCTTACTAGACTAGTATAGTCCTTACCAGTATAAGGACTGAATGAAATGATACACAGTAGATAAAACTTTCCAAATTACTATAAACTCCATGCAAATACTATTTTTTATATTATTTACTTAATCCAGGCTCTATAAGCAAAGAAAAAACACTTGTATTTGTATACCTGGGAGAACACCAGAATTGTCTCATTTATGTAATGCTGATGTATCTGTCTTCTGTGATAGAAGACAGAAACTGCCATGCTCTTGTTCTATTTCATAAAGAAATTGCCAGCTTTGTGCTGTTGGTCACTGGTAGCAAAGGGAAATACCATGATGAAGAGAGATGTTCAGGTGTGATGTCTAGCAGGGCCGTGTGCTTGCTCTATGGGAGCCACGGAAGGTTGTTTGGTGTGCTGTTGCTGCTGTGCCCTGTGTGTGCTTGCTCCCTGTTAGCTGCTTCTCCTCACAGCCTCTCGTTGTCCCCACTCTTCTGCTTTACTTATGGGTCCTCTTCTGTTCTTTTTACCCAGACATATTTTGTAAGCCATCAGACTGTTTATGGTCAGAGCTTGGTTACCCGTGGGTTTCTCTTAACCTTCAGGTTGACTGTTGCTTGTCATCTTGTGTCCAGACTCCAAATGTTAGAGTTGTGTCCTTGGCCCTGCCAGTAGCTGTTTCTGCATGCCCCACTGGTACCTCAAGTAGAACATAACACACACACACACACACACACACACACACACACACAAACACACAGAGAGAGAGAGAGAGACAGACAGACAGACAGACACACAGTGTTCTTTAATTTTTATTTATCTGGCTTTAGTTTAGTGTATCCTTTTCAATTCAGGTCACTTGTTGAATTGTTCAAGTTACTGTTGATCCCTGCCTCTCTCACTTGAGATCTGACGTCAGGTGTTCCCTTCAGTGTTCAGATGCTGTGACACTTTACACTGGGGTAATGTTTAATGTGATGCTTACTCAGATTGCTTTGAAACCTTGTATCTGGCAGCTGCTTCTTATGGGTGTGCACTTCTTGGTGGGGTTTTAATTCTCTACCCTGGACCACTCTCCTGAGTAGACACTTCTCCTGTTCTCTAACTCTGGAACAGCCTATATTAGATTGCTGCTTGAGCACAGGAATCCTCCTCATACTACTTGGATTCCATGTTGGCACTTTTTTTTTTTTTAAGATATATTCTTTATTTACATTTCAAATGATTTCCACTTTCCTGTCCCCCCCCCCCAAAAAAAAATCCCATAAGCCATCTCCCCTCCCCTTGTTCCCCAATCAACCCTTTCTTGCTTCCCTGTCCTGGCATTCCCTACACTGTTGCATCGAGCCTTTCCAAGACCAGGGCCCTCTCCTCCCTTCGATGTCCAACAAGGGCATCCTCTGCTGCTGCCTATGCATCTAGAGCTCTGGAGCCACGGGTCCCTTCATGTGTACTATCTGGTTGATGGTTGTGTCCCTGGGAGCTCTGGGAGTACTGGGTGGCTCATATGTTGTTCCTCCTATGGTGCTGCAAACCCCTTCAGCTCCTGAGTCCTTTCTCTAGCTCCCCCATTGGGAACCCTGTGCTCAGTTCAATGGCTAGCTGAGAGTATCCCTTTC
Organism: Apodemus sylvaticus; assembly: GCF_947179515.1. NCBI lineage: Eukaryota > Metazoa > Chordata > Mammalia > Rodentia > Muridae > Apodemus > Apodemus sylvaticus. Next base: position 17,585,123 of record NC_067476.1, on the reverse strand, counting down.
TGAATTTGTCATGCACTAACAGATCCTCCCTGGTGACAGCTATATCTGACTCTGGTCAGGAAGTACTTGTGGGCATTGATAATAGTGTCTGGGTTTTGTAACTGTATATGGGATAGATCACTAGGTGGGGTAGTCTCTGGATGGTCTTTCCCTCAGACTCTGTTCCATATTTTGTCTCTGTATCTCCTTCTGTGGGTATTTTGTTCCCCCTTCTAAGAAGGACCATACTTTGTATCCATACTTTGTTCTTCCTTCTTCTTGGGCATCATTTGATATGTGAATTGTGTCTTGGGTATTCCAAACTTCTGGGCTAATATCCACTTATCAGTGAGTGCATACCATGTGTGTTCTTTTGTGATTGTGTTACCTCACTTAGGATGATATTTTCCAGTTCCACCCATTTGCCTAAGAATTTCATGAATTCATCGTTTTTAATAGCTGAGTAGTATTCCATTGTGTAAATATACAACATTTTCTGTATCCATTCCTCCGTTGAGGGACATCTGGGTTCTTTCCAGCTTCTGGCTATTATAAATAGGGCTGCTATGAACATAGTGGATCATGTGTCCTTATTGCATGCTGATGAATACTCTGGGTATATGCCCAGAAGTGGTATAACAGGATCCTCTGGTAGTATCATGCCCAGTTTTCCGAGGAACCACCAGACTGATTTTCCAAGTGGTTGTATCAGCTTGCAACCCCACCAGCAGTGGAGGAGTGTTCCTCTTTCTCTACATCCTTGCCATCGCCAGCATCTGTTGTCTCCTGAGTTGATCTTAGCCGTTCTGACTGGTGTGAGGTGAAATTCCGGTGTTGTTTTGATTTGCATTTCCCTGATGACTAAGGATGTTGAACATTTCTTTAGGTGTTTCTCAGCCATTCAATATTCCTCAGGGAAAATTCTTTGTTTAGCTCTGTACCCCATTTTTATAGGGTTATTTGGCCTTCTGGAGTCTAACTTCTTGAGTTCTTCGTATATATTGAATATTAGCCCTTTAGTGAAAGATCTGTATGACAAGAACTTCAAGTCTCTGAAGAAAGAAATCTGAGGAGACCTCAGAAGATGGAAAGATCTCCCATGCTTGTGGATTGGCAGGATTAATATAGTAAAAATGACCATCGTGTCAAAAGCAATATACAGATTCGATGCAATCCCCATCAAAATCCCAACTCAGTTCTTCATAGAGTTAGAAAGAGCAATTCTCAAATTCATCTGGAATAACAAAAAACCCAGGATAGCTAAAACTATTCTCAACAGTAAAAGAACTTCTGGGGGAATCAGTATCCCGTACCTCAAATAGTACTACAGAGAAATAGTGTTAAAAACAGTGTGGTATTTGTACAGTGACAGGCAGGTAGATCAATGGAACAGAATTGAAGACCTAGAAATGAACCCACATACCTATGGTCACTTGATCTTTGATAAAGGAGCTAAAACCATCCAGTGGAAAAAAGATAGCCTTTTCAACAAATGGTGCTGGTTCAGCTGGCGGCTAGCATGCAGAAGAATGCAAATCGATTCATTCTTATCTCTTTGTACTAAGCTCAACTCCAAGTGGATCAGGGGCCTCCACATAAAACCAGACACACTGAAACTAATAGAACAGAAACTGGGGGAGAGCCTTGAACACATGGGCACAGGGAAAAATTTCCTGAACAGAACACCAATAGCTAATGCTCTAAGATCAAGAACAGACAAATGGGACCTCAGAAAATTACAAAGTTTCTGTAAGGCAAAGGACACTGTCAATAGGACAAAAAGGCAACCAACAAATTGGGAAAAGATCTTTACCAACCCTACATCTGATAGAGGGCATGTTGGCACTTCTTATGTGAACACTGTGTGTGTTCTACTCTGAACCACTATGGCTATTTCTTGCCATTTGTGGACATGTTCCTTGACTTTAGGATTAAATTGTCTGTTAGGAAGAGGAGGAGAAATTAATTTCCTGGACTATTTTTTTCTTTTAATGCATAACTTTATTGCTTTCACTTTAGTTCTGGCATTCCTTATTCTTCCTTTAACAACTGCCACTTAATTAACTTCCTTTGTCTAGATCCATCTTCTACCATGCTTTAAGATTGTGTTTGAAATAGATGTAATCATGCCATCGTCTGCTTAACCCTGATTATACAGAGTAATACTTCTTAGCATGGAGCTCAAGGTCCTTTGCAGCCTAGCAGACTTCTTTTCTCCCCTGTCCAGTCGTTGACCTTGTGCTCTAGTTCAGTCATTTCAGGCTCTTTGTTTCCCCGTCTTGGCTCCTGATTTTTCTCTTTCCTGTTATCTTTATGCTTCGATTTCATCATCAACTGAATCTCAGGTAAGATGCCACCTCTTTTACTCCTCTCATCTTTTTCTGTCTAACTTTTTTCTTCTGTATCTGCCATTTTCAAACACTTTGTTAGATACCTCCTGTCTTTGAATCTTGCCGTTTGAATTCTTCCATATGGGCTAACTTATCCTGTAGGTAGCGAGCTAAATAAGGAGACATTTGGGCTGGCAAGATAGCTCAGTGGGTAAAGACACTTGCTCCTAAGTCTGATGACCTGAGTTTGAGCTCTGGGACCAATATGGTAGAAAGGAAGGAGAAGAGAAGCAACTCCTGAAAGTCATCCTATGACCTCTATGCTTGTGCCATATGTCCCCCATCCCGAGTTAATAAGTCTAATTAAAAAAGAGACATTTAAAAATACTTCTATTTTAGAGAATTCTCATTCAGTGGCGTTTGTTGGTCTTCATAAGTAATGTAGTATTACTATGAGGTATTGCATTTACAGAGAACTGCAGGTTAAAACTGCCATTTTAAAGGGAGTTCCACCGGTCACTATGGTTGCAAGTGCTTTCTGAGTGTCTCTAGGGATTTACTTCTGTTTTTTCCTAGTATGGTAAAAAAGAGATTTAGATTGTATTATGTATTCATTCATGCTACTCAGGGTTCTCTAGAAGAACAGGAATGATAGAACAAATATTTTTCAAAAGGGCATTTATTAGAGTGGCTTACATGTTATGGCTTGGATTGTCCAGCAATGGCCACTTTCAGGCAGGAGAGGCTGAGAACCTAGCAGCTGCTCAGTCTGAAGCTTAATGCTTCAGCAGCCCTACCCTGGCACTGTGTGCCTGTAGGAGTCCTGGAGATCAATTGGTGGCAGAAAAAGCTGAGTTCTTTTTTTTTTTTTTTATTCGATATAATTTATTTACATTTCAAATGATTTCCCCTTTTCTAGCCCCCCCACTCCCCGAAAGTCCTGTAAGCCCCCTTCTCTTCCCCTGTCCTCCCTCCCACCCCTTCCCAGTTCCCCGTTCTGGTTTTGCCGAATACTGTTTCACTGAGTCTTTCCAGAAACAGGGACCACTCCTCCTTTCTTCTTGTATCTCTTTTGATGTGTGGATTATGTTTTGGGTATTCCAAATTCAGGAGACAGCAGGTGTTGGAGAGGGTGTGGAGAAAGGGGAACACTCCTCCACTGCTGGTGGGGTTGCAAATTGGTACAACCACTCTGGAAATCAGTCTGGCGGTTCCTCCGAAAACTGGGCACCTCACTTCCAGAAGATCCTGCTATACCACTCCTGGGCATATACCCAGAGGATTCCCTACCATGTAATAAGGATACATGCTCTACTATGTTCATAGCAGCCCTATTTATAATTGCCAGATGCTGGAAAGAACCCAGGTATCCCTCAACAGAAGAGTGGATGCAAAAAATGTGGTATATCTACACAATGGAGTACTATTCAGCCATTAGAAACAATGAATTCATGAAATTCTTAGGCAAATGGATGGAGCTAGAGAAAAGCTGAGTTCTTATGTCAGTGGAACTGTCAGCAGAAGTCGCAGAGGCGGCAGCAGATTAGATGAACTTGCAAACAAGATATGAAGACAAGCAGGCAAAAAGCAAAAGCTTTTTCCCTAAACCTTGTATCTGGGTTGATGCTGGAAGGTGACACCCACATTTAAAATGAAGCTTCCCACTTCAATTAACCTAATTAAGAAATACCTCACAGATGTGCCCAGAGAGTTGTCTCTTATTTGATTCCAGATCTAGTCAAGTTGACAACCAAGATTAACCATGACAGTTCATTACCTTCTATTTCCCATCTGCTATGTTTATTACCACTGGGCGGTTACAATTCCCAGGACCATCCAAGTACCTATGTTAAAGATACCAAGAGACCAAAGAGGAGAGAGAAAATGATCAAGCAGCTAACCAGTTGCTTCCATTGATTAAATCAGTGGCTTGTTTGGATGAACTTTTAGATTTGAATTCTGAACATTTGCTTGTTGTTTGAATTCTGAACATTTTGAATTTTATTTTGTATTTTAAGGTCTCAGGTGAAATATTAAGCCTCTAATCTAATAATGTGCAGTAGTTCTCTGCAGAAGAGCATAATTAATCAGTTCAGAGTAGAAGAGTTGGTTGAGAGCTGAGGTGAAACTTCACTACCTATCACCTGTTAAGAGCAATAGGAAATGTTGATTCCTCAACTGAGAATGGTCAGGCTCAAGTCCAGACACAGTAAAAGCTAAAAAATTGAGTTGTCGCAGAAAATTTGTTTCTCCTCCTAGATAACATGAGCCACTTTCTAAAAGAGATCATGTATACTTATGTGTTTTCCATGAAAATATATAGGAAGTAACTCATTTAGGTACATTATAATTATAATTATTGAAAGATAAGCTTTTCAATCTGAGAGGTGTTTTAGCTCAGTGACTTGTTTTTGAGAAGCTGACATTTTATAGAGGTGTTGTCTTTATTGCTACCCTGTCATGATCTGAAATGGGCATAATTTGTATATGAAGTTTCACCCCAAAGATTCATATATTGAATGAAACCTTGATGTTCAGTGGGGAGATGCACTCACTGTGTGGTGACTGGATCATGAAGACTCTGAGCTCAACAATGGAACCATCCATTTGGTGGTTTAGTACTTAGATAACATTATTGTGAAGTAGTAGAAACTTGAGAGTAGGCTGGCTTAACAAAGTAGGTCACTGGGGCAGTCCCTTAAAAGACATACTTTGTTTCCAGCTTCCTCTTCCTGTAGCTCTCTTTTACCACAGGGTTCTCACTACCATAAAGTTCTCCCCACCAGAGGCCCATAGCCAAGGAACTACCTACCAAACCGTAAATTAGAACCTTTGAAATGAACTATTAGCCAAAATAAATGTTTTAACATTTTAAGTTGTGAATTGTTTACATTAGAAATTTTGTCATAGTGGCAGAAGTCTATCACAGAAAATTGGTCCTGGAGAAATGGGATTTTTATGACTACTTGATCCTATGGCTCAGAGCCTTTGGAAGCTATGTGGTCAGAAAAATGAAAATTTAGGGCCTAGAAAATGCCTAGAATGCTGTAAGTGGAGCTTACTAGGCAAATCTTGTGAGAGTTCTAAAGACAGAAAGGTCATAGGAACTAGGAGTAAAGGTTATGCTCAAGAAGCTTTGGATGGTGACCAGGACTCTTGGTAACTGGATTGTAGGCCTCTGTTTACTTTTTGGCAAAGTAATTGTGTTCATTTTGCTCATTCTCAAACCCTTCATGGGAAGTTAAGTTTGTGATAAATGTGAAGCCTATAAGCTCCAAGTCAGTCTTCTGTGTAGACTGTTGCAGGTTTATTATTGGCTGCTTTTAGCCAATATAGCAAGACTGAGGAGCACAAAGATTTGAAAACCTTGCAGTTTAGCTGGAAAAAAGAACATTTAAAGTTATGGACAAGTTGTTAGAGGTATTAAAGCTACAGAAGAAGGCAGTTGCAGTGCACTGGGATAGGAGGAAAGATGCCTTGAGGCAGTTTCAGGAGTCAGGAAGGCTCTGCCTTTTGGGTCCTCAAGAATGTACAGCTATAAATGCCCTTTAAAGACTTTCCCTTAAGGAGAGAGGACTGCAGGTGGCACCAGCCTTTCCTGAGCTACCTAGGAAGTTGTTTTCCAAGGATTCATTTCACTGTGTTGAACCACTTAGGCACTGGGGGTGGGGTGGGGTGGGGGCTGCTGCAACCATGGAGCAAAGGTAGACACTGCCCGCTGATGACAGACTTTGTGTTACACCCATGTGTAATGCAAAACATCAAGACTGTGAAAGTTCCATTTCGATTTAAAAGAAAGCCTTGGAGGCCAGGTAGTAGATAGCAGAGGCGCAATGCCCAGTGGGGCAGTCCCTGAGACAGCAATACATGAAGCCAAAGATTTGGTGAAGTCTCTAAGAAATCAGAGATACCTGGAATATGGGACATCATCTTGAGGAAAGCTGTGAATAGTGAGAGGAGCTAGTCCAAGAGAGAGGCCATGTGGGTTATATCTTACACTCTACCACTGAGTGCTTCAGGTAGTACCCACTGTGGAGCGCAGGATCCGTGTTTGTCCTACTTTTCTTACTCTTGCATTGGTCTTGGTCTCCTTTCTGTTCCCCCTTTTCTTCCCTTTTAGACTGGGATTGTTCACTCTGTAGCATTGTGCTTGGGACATTTGTTTGTTGACTTTTCTAGTGGCTCATAGCTAAGAATTTATACTAACCCTCACAAGAAAGAGACTTTGGCCATGAACTATTAAACACTACTTAACTTAAAACTTGGGGAAACTTGGAAACAAACTAAAGGCAATTTTCATTATAAGACCTTTGGAGGAGGGAAGATTGTTATAGCTTCGATGTTGTGGAGCAGTCTTCCCAAACTTCATGTGTTGAAGGTGTGCTTCCCATCTGATGAAGCCAATCATAAGAACTCTGGTATAATCCATTGATAGACTATTCATTTGATTTTATTTTTTGTGTTGGAAATGAGGAGGAGGTGGGGTGGGATTACTTAGAGGAAGTTGATCCCTGGGGATGTGTCCAGGAAAAAGATTTATGCTGTTTTCCTGTATTATAACTTACCCTCACTGTTTCCTGGCTACCACAAAGTGAGCAGCTCCTCTTCCACAGAGCTCCTGCCACCGCGATGTTTTGCTATATTCAGATACAAAGCAATAAAGCCAGCCAGGGCTAAAGTTATACAAAATCATCAAAGTATATCTTCCTACTTTTATGTTGTAAATTGTTTATGCCAGGGCTTATGAAAGACTGATTAATTCAAGCATTAAACATTTACACTGTTAAAATGAAATCTCTTAAGATTTTATAGAAAGATTTGTTTCCTAAAATCTGAGTATTGGGTAGAGTGAGTTGGATAAAGTTCATAATTTGAATGTTTTCCATTGTTTTGTTTTGTTCTGTTTTCCTATAAAAGTATTATTTAAAATGAAATATTTTTCCTCCCTTTTTGCTCTTTTGCATAACAATCATGGAATCAAATCATGACCATGTGGTAGTTATTGGTTATTTTTAATAAAAAAAAGAATAATGGGTCTTCAGGAATTTTTTTTTAAAGTCAATTTAATTCTGCTTAATGAATGGTTTTGGGTTGTGTCTTAGTTGCTGTAAAGAGACACCGTGACCAAGGCAACTCTTATCGAAGGAAACATTTAACGGGGACTTGTTTATAGTTTCAGAGGCTCCATTATCATGGGGGGAGCACGGTGCTGGAGACGTACCAGAAAGTTCTACTTTGCAGGAAGCAGGAAGAGAGATTGGGTCTGGTGTAGGCTTTTGAAACTTCAGAGCCCACTCTGATGATACACTTCCTCTAGCAAGGCCATGACCCCTAATCCTTCTCAAACAGTGCCACTCCCTGATGACTAAGCAGTCAAATCTGTGCGCCAATGAGGGCCATGCTTATTCAAACCACTACTGGATGTACTATGCTTTTTTTTTTTTTAATTCTACTTGTTTGTTTGCTTTATTTGTTTTGTTTGTTTTTTGAGACTGGGTTGGTTTCTCTGTATGGCCTTGGCTGTCTTAGAATTTGTTTTATAGACCCGGCTGGCCTCAAACACAAGATCTGCTTGTTTCTCTCTCCTGAGTGCTAGGACTAAAGGTTGTGCAGTGCCACTGCTTGGCTGGTTAACATTTTCTTAACAGTGTCATCTAAAACACAAACTTTTTTAAGTTTTCTTTTGCTATTTGTGTTTTGTATCTGAGAAGCCAGTCTCCATTCTAAAGTTTGGAAGACTTAATCCCAAGTTTTTCTCAAATACTCTTAGAATTGTGGTGCTTATATTTTTGTGTCAATCATTTTGAATTGATATTCATGTATGCTGTGAAGGAAGCTAATATTCTTGGTATTGTGCCTGTACGCATAGGGCTTGGAGGCTGAGGACGGAGAATCTTCTCTAGTTTGGGACTGCCTGGGCTACATAATGAATTCCATACTAGCTTAGTCTACAGTGTGAGACTTCCTGATTCAGTTCCCTCCTTTCTACCCTTAAGGAGTCCAAGACATTCTTTTGCATGAGGATATACAGTTGCCATAGTACCATATGTTGGAAAGACTGTTCTTTCTTCATTGAGTTATTTTGTCTTTTTTGTTAAAAACAAAAACAAACAACTAAAGAAACAATCAATTGGTAATTATAATGAGAAAGCCTCAATCTTTCTGGGCTCAATCCTGTTTATGTCTTTTTATTGGTACTACATTGTCTCCATTACTTTGTAGTAAATTAGGAAATTGATTTATGTGAATTCTTATGTTCTTTTCAAGATTGTTGGGCTGTTTCCATGTAGACTTTGACATCAGTTTGCCAGTTTCTACAAAGGGTCACTTAGACTTGGGTAGGGGAAATAGAATGTATGGGTCTGTTTCAGAAGCATTGCATCTTAGCCATGTTCACTCTGTGAGTGGGTAACTGTAGAATATTTTTCAACTGGCTTAGGTAGCTTTTATTTTTTTCTATTGTGTATATTTTTAGAATAGAAGATTTACCATGGTATGTATTAAATTTGTGTTTCTATTTTGATGTTATTTTAGTTGAAATTTAAATTTAAATGTTTCCTTTTTTATTTGCTGATGTATAAAAATGTGCTTGACTGTAGACTTATCTTTTATCCTGGACCCTTACTGAATTAGCTTACTAGTTCTAACTGGCCTTTCTGGGGAGAGCTCTTTGAAGGTGTCTTTCATCAGTTTGTTGAAGTTCCTTCTATTTTTAGTTTACTCATTGATTTGTATGACAAGGTACATGATGTAGACTTAGTGAAATGCCTCTTCGATGTCTATTGAGATTTTGTTCATCCTCTTTATATGGTTTATTAATCATTTATCAATTTTAACACAACCTTGCATTCTTAGATGAAGGTTACTTGTCATTGTATATTATCCTTCTTATGAATTGCTATGTTTTGTTTGCTGGTATATTGTTGAGAATTAATTGTAGTTCTTGTTAATCACATCAGGAGAGGGTAAGACCACTACCACAATTTGAACCAAATTTGGAGCAATCTTGATTTTATTGGGGTGCATCCAAGAGCTGGCCAGGGACTGCTTTCTAAATTCAGTTAAAGAGAGAAGTCCCAAATCCATTTCTTGGCCCCTTTAAGGAGTGAAATCTGGCTGGGCGGTGGTGGCACACGCCTGTAATCCCAGCACTCTGGGAGACAGAGACAGGCGGATTTCTGAGTTTGAGGCCAGCCTGGTCTACAGAGTGAGTTCCAGGACAGCCAGGGCTATACAGAGAAACCCTGTCTCGAAAAAAACAAATCCAAAAAAACCAAAAAAAAAAAAAAAGGAGTGAAATCTGGAGAGTTGCAAAGCAGGTTTACAGAAGAGAGATAAGAGCTGTAAGCAATACAGAAAAATCTCAAGGAAAAAAACCTTGGTGAATGGTTTTAATGTGAGAAGGGAGGGTTGGTGTTCTCAAAACAAGTCAAGGTCATGGGTTGGGGCAGGTCAAGCTCCAGGAAATCTACTTAAAGCCAGCAACTCAGCTCTTAGAGTAAATGGAAACTTATTTTTTTAACAATACAGTATAATGTCTCCTGACTTCACAGTGGAGTTATACAGGTTCTGTAGCTTACTGTTAGTGTCAGTGTAATACTGGCTTTACTGAGGAACTCTGAGGTTATTCTTTTATATTCTGAGTTTTGAAAGCATTTACAATGAATTCTTCAAATGTTTGCTGTGCATTCTAGGAAGTTTTCAGGTTAGTAATACAATTTCTTTGTTCTACATCAGTTCAGATTTTTATTTCTTCTTGAGTCAGTTTCAGTAGTTTGTTCATTTCGTTTAACTTATTTTTTTGGAATAGCTTATTAATGTATAAACTTTAACTATATAAGTTTGGTTTTCATGGTTTCTTTGATGTTTCTCTTGCAGTTTGCACTCAGCCACTGTGAGTTGACTGCCATTTCTAGAAGCTGTTGCTGTGTTTAAATTGCCTTTTCTCTTACTCTATTTCAGGAATTTCTATTTGTTGTCAAGATAATTTTTCTTATACGGGCTTGCCTGATTGTCCAAGCAGACTAAGTCTGTCTTCCCTTTGATTTTCAATAAACTCCTACATCTCTGCCATTTCCTTTGTTTTTTAAAAGGATTGCTTAGGATTTTGTTCATTTCCTTGTCCCTAAGGGGGACACAATTCACATTGGTTTTTAGGAGTCACATGCTGAATATGTGAGGTACACACACCGTTCTTCTGAGCTTTCTAGTCTCAGAGGCATCTGAAATCAAAATGTCTGTGTCTGTTAATCTGGCCCCTTCTAATATGCATCACATTAAAAAAAATCACCATTCTTTTAACTGAAATCTGCTGCCTTTATTGTGGTGATCTACCTTCCTGTTCTCCCTTCAAAGTCAGCATTATAGAAAATTTGACTGATTTATCTTAATGTCTTTCAAATTAGACATTCCTTCTTACATCAAGTAGCATCCTACAGGTACTGATACTTTTGCTACTTTTTTTTTAAAATTAGTTCTTTCATTTTCTTAGATCTTATCTTGGATATCTTCAAGGAAACCTTCCCAGCTCCCCGAAGTAAACTTGATGTCTTACTGTTTGCTGTTACAGAGCTGTCTTTGTCTTGTAATTAACTCATTTGTGGGGTTATCAGTTAGTCTGAGCTTTTCTAATGGATTATAAACCCTGTGAAGATAGGGACCTCTCACTATGTTCTTAACTGTACAGTAAATAGTGGTGTAGGTAGACTTAATGCATATTTATGGAATAACTGAAGCAGGGAAAATGAGATAATTTATGTGGAAGTGCCTTTAAAATGAAAATTGTCAGAAACATTTGTTATTCTGATCTCTTCGCATTTAAACCAATTATTTTATTGAATTGATAGGTTTGTTGGTTTGTTTGGGTGAAAAGAAATGCCAAATATTTGTGTTGTTTAAGGTCTAGTTCTCTTATTTTGAATTAGACATTGTTTACTGAGATTGTGGAGCTGGTGTAACAGTAACTACTACAGGGCAGGGTCCCTCTGGAAAATACCAGAATACCTTCTTGGTAATTATCACATTTGGATTAAGATTTTACTTAGCACAAAATGGGTTGCAGAAATCATTGTGTATTTTCAAGTAAAGGTGATGACTTTCTTCAAGATAGAGCGAGATGAAATAGCTCCTACATTTGTTATTCTGAATGGAGCCTTGGGAGGAAATTCCAAGCAGCAGAATGCCACTTAACATTCTGCATGCTATTTTGCTCTTTAGTAGTGTAATTGTAAAATGAGGCAATAAAACTGGAGAGGATATAATATTTATACCTGTGCAGGCAGTTCACATGATAAAATGTCACTTGGGACTGTTCACTCCATACTGGTTATTTGGATAAGCCCCACCTGCCTGGTGACAGGAGGTGCCAAGTGTTGCATAAATCTTGGAAGAAAGGTTAGGGTTAATATAGTAAATTTTGCAGCAGGAAAGAGAATGCATCATATGTGTTAATAATAATGGCTACTCTCTAAGTACGGCTTTTGCACCAGCACTTCGCTAGTCCTCTGGGGACTAGAGGGACAGAAAAGGAGAGAATATTGTAGACCTTCTTTGCATCAGTAGTACCTACCATTGAACACTTCATTCATAACAAGTCTACCAGGTAGGTCTTATCTGTGTGTGTGTGTGTGTGTGTATGAGTGTGTATGAACTCCTTGCTTTTTCTGTAAAAATATTCTGATGACCTCATTGGAGTTCTGTTATAATTATCATGTTTAAACTTTGGTGCTTTTTTTTCAGCTTGGGATTTTTTTTTTTAGACAAAAAAAAAAATTAATGAGAAGAGACAAAGAGACATCAAAGAGCTTTTCCCTCTGATTGCTGTGTTAGAACTTTTGCCTGAAAATAGGTTACATTCCTTCTGTTTTCAGCTGAATCCTCATTAACTTTACATTTTAATGATGTCCAGGGCAAATTACACCATTTATGGTCAGCACCTTAAAGGGATGCTTAAAGGAGACTTAATTTTTTTAAAAGAATGGTGGATATATTTATTCCAGGAATATAAATTGATTCTGGGTTCTTAAAAATATAAATAGGGTGACAAAATGGAGTTATTTTCTATTTTCATCTATTAAAATAACTTAATTCTGAAGTAATTATTTTAATCTTAAGTAGATAAACCTTTGAAAAACTTACTTATAATGTTTGGGAGTATTTAGCTAGAACCATAGTCCTACATTTATTTTTGAAAATAGTTTTGGTTTCTCATTTACTTAGATTAAATCGAAGTTTACTGCTTAGTTTCAGAAATAATTCATTGACAGTATATGCTCAATGGGAATAATGAAGATACCTTCTTCCAGTTGTGCAAAAAGCAAGGGTGATTGAAATGCTAGTATGCTGGGCTAGAGAGATGGCTCAGAGGTTAAGAGCACTGACTGCTCTTCCAGAGGTCCTGAGTTCAAATCCTAGCAACCACATGGTGGCTCACAAACATCTGTAATGAGATCTGATGCCCTCTTCTGGTGTGTCTAAAGATAGCTACAGTGTACTTACATATAATAAGTAAATCTTGGGCCAGATTGAGCAAGGCAGAGGGAGAAGGGAAAAAAAAAAAAGAAATGCTAATATGTTGATAAATAGCATGTATGTACAAGAACGAGGGAATATGCTGAGGGTGGAACTCTTCACAGGCATCTACATTATTTAATTTAGAAGAGCAATATGAACTGTAGAGCTGAGTTTTCATCATATGCTTTGAATGACTAGATAACAAATCAGAATAAAATGCCACATTGTGTCAGATACTGTTTATTTCCTTAGCAATTAGTTGGTAAGCAGAGTAAGGGAAATTTGACCTATTGAGTGAAGAAACTGTATTTAGGAGAGTGTCTACCCAGTACCAGTTGCTTTATAAGGTAGTCCATTTTTTCCTTGGTTTTTTTTTTTAAGATTTATTTATTATTATATGTAAGTACACTGTATCTGTCTTCAGACACCCCAGAAGAGGGCATTAGATCTCATTACAGATGGTTGTGAGCCACCATGTGGATACTGGGATTTGAACTCAGGACCTTCAGAAGAGCAGTCAGTGCTCTTAACTGCTGAGCCATCTCTCCAGCCCTCCTTGGCTTTTAATATACTAAGTTGAATCCTCTGTGTGCTGGACAGTGGTCTAATAATACTGGTTAAGCTGTCTTGGATGCAAGGAGTATAGTTCCAATGAAACTAGCTTAAGAAAGCTAGGGTTGGAGGTGGAAGGGTCCATTGTGCAGTAGAGGACAGGGAGCAGAAATCAGTGGACTTATGAGGACCGACTGCCCCCAGGAGCATTACCAGCCAGGGGGACCCTTTGACTTCTGTTTTCCTCCCCTGGCTTTCTTTGCTGAAACCAAACTTAAGTCTTTCACATGAGTAATGAGTGTTCTTAGTTATTGAACCATTGTTCCAGCCCCTTGTTAAATTTTATCATAAGTAATTGTATACATGGAGTGTGTATATGAGTGTGTCTCGACATAAACATAGAAATAGACATAGAGGCAGAGAGAGAGAGAGAGAGAGAGAGAGAGAGGTGTACTATCTGAACTTTTAGGCAGATTCTTCTATCCCCATTGACGCTCTTAGTCTCTTGTATGAATACAAAAGGAATACTGAATTAAAATAAATTCAAGGGATAGATGAGTGTTAAATTAGCCTTTTTTAAAAAACTTTTTCTATACATATAGAAAGTATACATATATACACATAAATACATATGAGTACATGTATTTGGTTGTAGATTTTTTTCTTATTTTCTAGTTCCATTGGAGATGATGGAAATAGTACAGAACGAGGCACTGATAATAAGTTGCCCCAAGGCAATACAGGTAGTAAGTAATGCTTAATTCGATTCTAGGTTTTATAGTATTCCTTCAAGAGAACATACCTATATCTCCAAAGATAATGGCTCAGTGTTATTTCTAGAATGTTTAGATTCTAGGTTGGAACATGCATGCACACACATATAAAGGAATGTAACTTTCAAAAAAAAAGACAGCTTCCTGTGAGTCAGATCCATTTCATCCCACGTATATTCTTCCCTTTGCCCCCCTTTTATATTCTCCCCTTCAGAACAAAATTCCTTAAAAATCATGTTTCCTGTCTAGTCTCTGCTCTTGTTTGCTCACATTTTTTTTTTTTACTGGAGAAGCTTTTGAGTGAGCACTTGACCTCGTTAGTAAAATTAAAATGAGTTAAGACTTGCAATATCTTAGGACATGGTCTACCATGTAGTATGTGTACATGTTCATAATAAATCAATAAATGCTTTAATGAAAGGTCAGGTTTTAATATTTTAAGTCAAAACAAAAATGATTATTTAGAAATAAGATTAATTCTGTGTTGTATGATTGAGTTAAGGGTAAGGAGAATCATTACGCAGAATAATTGCTAAGGTTTCAAACATGTATTATTTTTACTGTTTTTATGGGTAGGGTTGTGGGATTTTGGTGTTTTACAGATGGTTGACTGCAGCTGAGGTATGGGTTCTGTGACTGGTGCTGCAACTACCCTCTTCTTGGGAGATGGGATTCTGTTCCCAGGCAGAAGGCATGCAGCAGCATCCAGATTCTCTTCTGTATGTGGAGCCTCTGAGGTGGAAGGAGCTGAGCAGACAGGAGGTCAAGTCTTTTTCCTTTAGTTGCTTTGGTGAAAAGTGCATGTTGTAGCTCAGGTGCTAGTATTAGTGAGAGGCTGTGTGAGTTAGCCGTTGCTTATTACTATTATCATTCTTATTTTAAAGTGAGATTATTAATGGAGCCCACCCTAGAGGCTTGACTTTAGGAAGGAAATAGAATGCAGTCTTCCACCTCAGCTTCTGTTTTTGTAATGCAAATTAGTTCAGATAATTGCAAAGAGGTGTTAGAAGAATCTAGTTGGATTGGTTTGTGAGTTTTTCTTGCTTGCCATCCATCACACTGCCTGAAGTCAAAGACCAAGTGTTCTTCAGACCATTGCAGGTTAGCAGGTTTTCAGTTTTCTTAAGTTTATCCTTCTTTTAGGTGGTCTTTACTAAAAGTGGTTCTGACTGTGAGGATTGGAATAGAAGAGATACCAGTAGAATCTGTTTGCAGCTTTTTTGTTTTTTATCTAATTAAAATAATTTTAAAGTTAGTATGTTTTTTCCAATTTTCAGAGAAACTACTTATATATAATATTTTAATTTACACATTTTAAAAGGCTTTATTTGTTTTTCTTTTTGAATATTTGATTGCACATGTATGTGTGCTTGGTGCCTAGTTCCTGCACAGGCCAGGAGAGGTTGTTGGACTCCCTGGAATTGGAGCTGGTGATTGTGAGCTGCCAGTGGGTGCTGAGAACCAAAGCAGGAGACTGCAAGAGCAGACAGTGCTCTTAAGCTGAGCCAGCTCTTCAGACCCATTATTACTCTATTTTGAAGTTATTTTCGCCTTTAAGTTTACCTTTTTTTGTTTTTTTTGGAAAGATACTTAATCATTTGGGGGAACAAAGTGAGTATTAATTGCTTTTGTTGAGCAATAATGAAATTCTGTTGTCTGTGAATGTAGGTAACTGTTACATCCCTTAGGTCAGTTTCATAGAAGATGGAAACTGGCCCCAGCCAGTTCAGTCTGTCTTAGGACAGAGACTTCAGCTTTAATCCCCACAACATGCTCCTTTCTTATGTTCAAGTTTCTCATCAATAATATGGAATTACCTTCACCTGCCTATTTTATTATTTTCAGAATTTAATTGTATAAGAATTTAATGTTATGAAGTGTTCAAAGTTCTTTAAAAACATGTAGTAAAGGATCTGTATAGCATTACAGAAATATTATTGTAGCCTGCTTTATGTAGTAAATATTCTGAAACATCATTATAGCAAATTAGCCAGTGTAGTGAAATGAAAGGAAGCTGCTTTTCGAAAAATGCAGTCACTTTTGTAACATGAGTTAACTATTCCTGCTCTATTTGTAAGATAGTATTAAAATGACTTTAAAAGGCTCTATCTGCTTAAAAACTTTGTTACTTGCAATTGTATTTTATTGTTTCCTCAATCTTGAACAGTATATGATATTAAGCCATTTAAAACATTTTGTAATATAAAATATTAAAAACTTAAATTATAATACATTTTACCTCTGACTTCTTGGATGTATTTCTTGTGGTATTTTAATGAATATTATCTTTACTTTCTTTTCCTTCTCTTTCAGAAGCTACTAGGACTTTTGTAAAAACTGTACTTTTCCTTTTCATAATTATTTTGAAAAAAACAAACTTACACTTTTTTTTCCTGTATAGTTTGCCAAATCCAGTAAATGAAACATCCTTTTTCATGAGTTTTGTATGAACCTTGTTATACTGTTAACCTGCTTATACTTTAGGCTAGTTAATTTGTCTTAGGTGTCTTGTAGAATTGTACAGTTTGACAAATGAGTGCTGTGAACATAGGATCTTAGACAAAGATGGACAGATAGTGCCAACTTTTATGTAATTGTCATTAAATTTTAGGTTCAGGAAAAAACCAAAAACAGTGTTGTACTTGAAACAACCTAATTGTGTCCAAATCTAGTGAGAAATAATAATACATACTGAACAGCTACTGTGTGTCAGGCAGCTGGCTGGCCACTTCACATAATCTTTTAACCCTCAGAATTCTGTTAAGTGTGTTCTGTGTACTGGTCTGACTGGTGAAGGTTCAGAAGACTCTGCTCTTACTACACTAGGCTTGACAGCTGAAGTTCTTTCCCTCTTTTTTTTTTTCTTTTCCTTTTCCCTTTTCCCTTTTCCCTTTCCTTTCCTTTCTTTTAGAAGGGTGTCTCATTTGTGAACCAGGCTAGTCTGGAATTTTCTAGCTCACTCGTTCTCACCCTAATGCTGTGACCCTTTAATACAGTTCCTTTTGTTGTGCTGGTCCTCAACCATAATTATTTTTATTGCTACTTCATAACTGTGATTTTGCTGCTGATAGAAATCATAATGTAACTATTTGATGTTCAGGAATCTGATATGTGACCACTGTGAAATGGTTGTTTGACCACCCATAGGTTGATAAGTGCTGCTCTAGACCAAGGTGGCTTCAGACTTGCAAGGATACACCTCAGTCTCCTGAATACTGATATCACAGGCATGTGCCTACATTCTTGATGTGTTGCTATGTTTATATTCTACATTCATAGATTCATAAATGCTCTGACACATTTAAAGGCAGAATATATTTTGATGGGAAGTTAATTATTCGGTTTTATTGCTCTGTACCTCACCTACTCCCCAACCCCTGCCACTATAATGAGTGAAGTGGAGGTTATCTATCTATCTATCTATCTAATTAGATCTCACCTCCCATTTTTTGTTTAAATTAAGATGAAAACTCAAAGATATCCAAGGAAAAGAATGAGAGCAATAAGTAGTTTTTGGGCAGGGTCAAGATTAACTTGGCTTTTGGAAGGATTAATTTTTGGTTTTCTTTTAAAATGTAGCCTTTAATTGACAGCAGACAGACAGAAATACTATGTGCTATTTCAGTAAATGTATGTATTGTGGAATGATTGGATTAGGGAGACTGACATTCATCACTTCAAATACTATTTGTTGTTCTTGGCCAGAGCTGTATAGTTCTCACTTAGGTGTTTTTGAATATGTTACATCTGCAGCTATCCTATACAGTAAATTCTTCTTGCTTCTTGCTCTTATCCCACTGAAATGTTCTGTTTGTCTTGGTTCTTCCCTCCCTAATTTCTGGAACTATCATTTTTCTCTGTACTCATGTGATTTTTGACTGTTTTAGATGCAACACAAGTAAGATCATATTTGTCTCACAGTGCTGGGCTTATTTCACATAATGTAGTGACCTCAAGTTTCACTCGTTATCTTAGGGTTTCTATTGCTGTGAAAAGACACCATACTAAAGCAAAAAATCTTGTGTAAAATACACACACACATTTGGGGCTGGCTTACAATTACATTATTGTCAAGCTAGAGGCATGGCAGCATGAAGGCAGACATGGTGCTGTAGAAGGAGCTTAAGAGTTCTACATCCAGGTCAGCAGGCAGGGAGAGAGAGAGTCTCCAGGCTTTGATTGATTTTTTTTTTTTTCTGAACTTCAAAGCCTTCCTCCAACTTGTCCTCTAACAAAGACCACACCTACTCCAATAAGGCCCCACCTCCTATAATGCCATTCCCTAAGAGCCATTTTTTTCTATATTCTTTGTTTACATTACAAATGCTTTCCCCTTTCCTGGTTTCCCCCTCCCCATATATCCCATAAGCCCTCTTCTCTCCACCCAGTCCCCAATCACCCCCCTCCCATTTCTCTGTCCTGGTACTCCCCTACAATGCTGTATCAAGCCTTTCCAGGACCAGGGCCCTCTCCTTCCTTCTTCATGGGAATCATTTGATATGCTAATTGTGTCTTGAGTATTCAGAGCTTCTGGGCTAATTAATATCCACATATCAGTGACTACATTCCATGTGTATTCTTTTGTGATTGGGTTACCTCACTTAGGATGATATTTTCCAGTCCTAACCATTTGCCTAAAAATTTCATGAATTCATTGTTTTTAATTGCTGAGTAGTATTCCATTGTGTAAATATACCACATTTTCTGTATCCATTTCTCCATTGAGGGACATCTGGGTTCTTTCCAGCTTAATATAAATAAGGCTGCTATGAACATAGTGGAGAATGTGTCCTTATTGCATGCTGGGGAATCCTCTGGGTATATGCCCAGGAGTGGTAGAGCAGAGTCCTCTGGAAGTGTCATGCCCAGTTTTCTGAGGAGCAGCCAGACTGATTTCCAGAGTAGTTGTACCATCTTGCAATCCCACCAGTAGTGGAGGAGTGTTCTTCTTTCTCCGCATCCTCGCCAACACCTGCTGTCTCCTGAGTTTTTAACCTTAGCCATTCTGATTGCTGTGAGGTGAAATTTCAGGGTTGTTTTGATTTGCATTTCTCTAATGACTAATGATGTTGAACATTTCTTAAGGTGCTTCTCAGCCATCCAAATTTCTTCAGTTGAAAATTCTTTGTTTAGCTCTGTACCCCATTTTTAATAGGGTTATTTGGTTCTCTGAAGTCTTAACTTCTTGAGTTCATTGTATATATTGGATATTAGCCCTCTGTTGGATGTAGGGTTGGTGAAGATCTTTTCCCAATTTGTTGGTTGCCGTTTTGTCCTTTTGACGGTGTCTTTTGCCTTACAGAAACTTTGTAATTTTATGAGGTCAATGGGGCCATTTTAATTCAAACCACCACACCCACTTTTATGTTAGAACCCTTCCCCCACCCTTTAAAAAAATGACTTAGCAGTATTTCATTGTATATATAATACCAGGGAAATTGGAGTACCCTCTTGAGGTTCTTAGTGCCATTAAAACAATTTAAGGAAGGATACACACAGAGGCTCAAGAAAAAAATTATTAGAGTTTTCTTTTAAGAAAAAGCTCACAGGCACAACAGGACAGCCGTGATATGAATCTCTGAAGTTACCTCGAGGAGGAGAATGAATGAGAGGGAAAAAAAACCATGTCACTTAAGTCAGTATAGAGGTCTGAGCCATGGAACTGCAGCTCATGGCAGAGGGGGCATTAGAGTATACTTAGGTTTTCATCAGCATGCAAAAGAAAGAAACAATTACACATTTGTGCTTTTCTGACTCGGGGTTCAAAAGGCGGGCAGACCCTCATAGTGACTCCTAAGGACTGTGCTGGTAGGGTGGGAATTTTGGGAAGGAAGAGTACATTATCATTAAAGAAAAATGTTTCTGCCTCTCTCTTGGGTGAGAAAGTGAGCTCCCCTTCCTGGGGCAATCCCTTGGCCAGGTGATTTAATTGACTGGATCTACCTGGAGTGTCAGATCTCTACATAGGCCAGAGATCTATTTTCTTTAGCAGAAGTTTCCCTTAATCTCTAGCATATAAGGTCCATACTTTAAGATCCATCTCTCCCTCAGTGGGCACTTCATTTGTTTCAGCATCTTGGCTATTGTGAATAGCTTTGAGTGCAGGTCAGCTTGCCTTCCACCTTCTTGGTCTTTGACCTGCTGGTCTCAGACTTGTGAAGAGCTTCTTCCCTCAGCCTCTCAAACCCTGGGATTGTTAAGTGTGCGCTACCATGCACTAGCTGCAAACATCTTTTGAAGAGTCCTTTGGCTATATACCCCAACGTGGGCTTACTAGATCATATGGAAGCTACTTTGTTTTTCTGAGGAACATTTGTGTTGTTTTCTAAAATGGCTTTCCTAATTTGCAGTTCACCAACAGCTTGCCAGGGTTCTCTTTTCCGCCTTTAACTTTGAGTTTGTGTTGAATTTGTGTCTTGTGGGGGTGGTGAGGGTGCTTGGCCTTACAAAGATGCCTTCAAGGTGGAGCAGATGCCCTCCTCCCATCTCACTGTGCTTGTGGAATCAGAGTTTTCTTTTATCATTTTGTTGCCACATGTATATGTGGAAAATCAGTTGCATTGTAAAAATTCTTACTTCCTGGAAACCAGAAACCCATTCAGCAGTGTGCCTGCCCTGACACTTCCTTTTCTCCTTTTCGTTTTATCTAAATGGCAGCGAGGTTCCTGGGGCATTCCAGGCATTCATTTGGCTAGGATTCCTGTTTCACATTTTCTGTTTGCTGCGTTTTCTCCTGTCTTGTTTTATTTCTTTGTCCTGATTAGTTCGTGGAGTATAATGGCAGGGACATTTGCGCTTTTTTTTTTCTCTCCTGTGAAGCAGTTATTCTAGAGGGAGAGTGGGCCAGTGATAAGAGCTGTTTATATCCCAAGCAGTTGATTTGTAATTAATGTTGCCTGGGCTCTCGCATGTTGGCAGAATTGGTAACAGCTTGCAGTATTTGTATTTTTTTTTTAAAATCTCTTTTCTTTTTGGTATTTTGACAATGTCATTCATATCTCATGAAAAAAGTACCTCCGACTTAAAGGTTAAGTGTGATAAACATGGATGGACAAGGCAGGAAGGAGACCCGGTGCTGCCTAGAGACCTTGATCTTTTGCCAAAGTATTTAAACAATTTAGTGTTTTGGTTTCCTAGCTCCAAGCTGCTTCTCAAATCCCTGGCTAATTAATCCAGTTAATGCTTTGTAGACTTGCTATATGCAGTGCTTTGGCTTGCTGCTCTATCACTGAGGAGTCCGTTTTGTTTTACCGAGTAAACCCAAGCAAGCAAGCCTAAACTTCTTTGGGTGCAGTGCTGCCCAGGGGGCTTGTGGATGCATGCAATTTTGGGTCTTTAAAGCCTTCATATGTGTGGCTCTATGTACAAATATGGATATTCCTTGCAATTTATAACCATTAGGTTCAGAATTTAGAGGTTAAAGAAACAGTTTGAAATAAAAATTACAAATAGAAAGTAGGTATTTTGCTTGGGACTGTAAGATCCAGTGCATAGACGGAACGGCCTATCTCCTACTTACTGTGTGAGTTGTGCAAAGTCTTCTAAACCTTAGCTTCTCAAGTCTTAGTTTCCATATCTTTGAAATGGGGAAAGTAGCTCTATCTTATGGTTTGTGTGGATAAAGAGACAATTTAAATGCAAGTGCTCAGTGCAGGCTAAAACTTAGCAAATAACAAATGCATTGTCACTCTGTGGAGATCTGCATGTGTTTAATATATTGGTTTCTTTTGGTGTTTGCTAAATTTTGGAGTAGGTAAAGCTTTTGTCTTTTTTCTTTTGGTAAAGGAACTTTAAATAATCTCAGTTTGTGTCAAGGGTATAAAGTCAATAGCTTGCCGGGCACTTTAATCCCAGCATTTGTGAGGCAGAGACAGGCAGATTTCTGAGTTCCAGGACAGCCAGGGCTACACAGAGAAACCCTGTCTCGAAAAACCAAACACCAAACCAAACCAAAACAAAACAAAAAAACCAAAGCAAAACAAAAAAAAAAAAAAAACCCAAAAAACAAAACAAAACAAATGAAAAATCAATAGTTTATTAATAACTTATTCTATAACAGTAGTGTTAAAACACAAATAGATGCATTTGGTTTGAGCATTGGTTTTAAAACCATGGATGTGAGTTGTCAATAATAATGATCTTTTTTAAGACTGGAGGGTAAATTGTGTGTTTGTCTGTGAGCACATGTGAGCACCATGTGGAGGTCAAGGGACAAGTTGCAGCTTCCCTTCTCTCTCTAACCATGTGGATCCTTGGATCTAACGGAAGTTTACAGCCTTGGTGGCAGGCACCTCTACCCTTTGAGGCAACTCATAGGCCCTGTTTGTTTTGAATTTATTTTCCCCTCTAGTTAAATAACAGGGAAGCAGTCTCAGAATATTCACTGCAAGTGAAACTGATAATATTCTCTACTGGCTTCTTTCTGAAAGCATCTTTTGTTGTTACAGGTAGTGGGGCGTGATCTGGAGAGTAGTGAAGCAGCCTGAGGATTCTTTCTGGAGACTTTTGGCAAAGCCAGGACTTTGCCACAGAAAGGAATTGCAGGAGGAGTCTGTATGAAGTAGAATTGGAGTTTATTAAGATGAGATTTTAGGGACTGTTGAGATAGCAGGTAAAATGCTTGTTATGCAAGCAAGCCCAGTAACCCGAGTTCAATTCCCAGAACACAAAGTTGAAGGAGATTAACTGTGCTGTGGCCCAGAAGTACCTGCATTCACTTACACAGTACATAGTAATAAATGTTAGTGAAAACAAAAATTTTAATTTAAGTGCAGTTAAGCACAAAGGTTAATAGAAAGAAATTTTCAGAGAAAGTAAGACACTCACACACCCAAGTATGGTGTGAGCTTCCTAGGGCAAATTATCTTGTCTTTGTCTTAGCCTTATGAACCTCAAAATTACCAAGGAATCCCCTCACCCCTGGTTTCTCCGTTTTCTTTTTTTTTCTTTTTCTTTCTTTCTTTCTTTTTTTTTGTTTTTTTTGTTTTTGGATTTGGTTTTTTCGAGACAGGGTTTCTCTGTATAGCCCTGGCTGTCCTGGAACTCACTCGGTAGACCAGGCTGGCCTCGAACTCAGAAATCCGCCTGCCTCTGCCCCCCAGAGTGCTGGGATTACAGGCGTGAGCCACCACCGCCCAGCTAGTTTCTCCTTTTTCAATAAATGAGGCTACGTGGTGGCCCTAGAGGTGCTTTGCTTAGGATTTCAGTCTGATAAGATAAAATAAAGATCACTCAGGCTGTGCAGGGGGTGGGGTTAAGACATGTCTTACTATAAATGGTACTTATGAGAAGCCTAGAAAAATTTTTCAAGTGTGTAGCTGGAAAGAGAGAAAAGCCATGTACACTTAGGCCCTCAGCATGGTCCATGGCTATTTTAATATTTCTTATTTGAAACATCTCTCTAGAAAAGGAATATTATCTCTTTGTGGGCAGTCTTCAAGCAAATGTGAATTGTGCTTGAATTCTTGAGTCAACTGGTGAGAAGCTTCCATCAGACTTGGGTGAGGGGCTTTTTTCCTTCCTATATCCACCGAATTTCCCCTGGCTTTCTGTCTGTTTATTTACTGATATATTTCATTATGCAGTCCTGGCTGACATGGAACTAATAGAAATCCACTTGTCTCTGACTCCTGAGTGCTGGGATTAATGTATACCACCATGTCTGACTCATCTCATTAGAATTTGTAAATTCAAAATATATCTTGGTGATTAGGAATTAACCAGGCTCAGGTTTTGATTGTTAAAGGGAATTTTTACACCAGCTCTATTCCAAAGGAACTGATGTACTAAAATACATAACATTCTTCTTATTTTTATTTTTATTTTTGGAGACAAGGTCTCACTACATAGTAGCTCTGGCTGTTCAGGAACTTAATTTGTAGACCTGGCTGGTCTTGAATTCACAGAGGACTGCCTTTGCTTCCCGTTTGCTGAGATTTAAGTTGTATACTACCATGTCTAGCTTTTTTTTTTTTTAATATAGCTAATTACTTTTTTGTGTATGAAATTTAAAAAGATAAGTGTACCTATAAAATAAAAACACAGGACCAAACAGACAGGCAAGTAAAGATATCACTTAACCTAATGATATCAAAAATTAAAACATTAGTGGATTCTTATCTAGGCCAAGGAATAGAATATTGCTAAGCATCTCACAAACCTTACTGCTTCATCTTCCCTTTTCGTAGCTTCTAAGTTCTCTTTAAAAAACAACCAGGCTTTTTTTTCAGAGTCTAAGTTTTTACTGAACACATTACAAAAAAGGTTTATAGTATAAAGGGCCAACGCCCACATCATCAGACGCCTCCAATTATTTTTTCCTTTGCTTCTACTTTGTTCCTCTCAGCTGCTGCAATAGCTTGAAGGGGCAGGGCACTTTCTGTGGCAAATCCACCAGCTCCTCATTGCAAATGAGGCTCCCAGCGTTGACTTTGCAAACAAACCAGGCCCAAAAGGTTCAGCATTGACACTAGCTGCTTTAACAAGGGCAGTGATCTCATCCTCTGTGATGGTCACCATGTCATCATGCAGAATGAGAGCAGGATAGATGACAGGGTATCCAGGAGATAGAGGCCATGGTGTAGGCTGTGTGTGGTGCTGGGTGCTAGATGAAGTGAGACAATCACTCAGACATGGGCTTTATTGGAAGAAGAGTGGGCCTTGGGGGAGAGCTGAGGAAAATCTGTGTTATCTTGACTTCATAGCATCTAGTAGTTTTGCCTGTTTTTGAATACATATAAATGAGTTTTGTAAATTGTCATGAATATTTTAAATGTTTTGGTTTCTGTTGTTCAACATTGTATTTATAAGTTCATCTATGTGTGTACCTGTTTCTTACTCATCTTCGGTATATGTCACCATTTGACTGTACTACAGTTTATCTAAAGAGAGCTTTTTATGACTATTTCTGGGGAGTATGTCTTTGAGCTACGTATGTTCATATGAGTGAAATTACCGAGTCCTAGTGTACGTGTATATTTAACTTGAGCATAGATTGCCAAGCTGTTTTCCACTGTGGTTGGACCAGTTTGCATTCCCATCTGCTGTGTGTGAATGCCTCTTGCTCCATGTCCTCACTAGTACTCTATTAAAAATCTTTTCAGGACTGGGTGCCTACACACTCCAGTGGTAGAGCAGGCCTGAGGCCTTAGGCTTGATTGCCAGAACAAACATGAAACAAAAGATTTTATTGGTCTTCTTGGTGAATATGCATGGTTTTCATTTAGTTTTTAATTGCATTTTATGGTCATTAATGAAGTTGACATCTTTAAATGTACTTGTTGATTATGTATACCACTATGCCATATATCTGAAAACTTAAATTCCTTTTGTCTCTATGAAATTCGTATCCATTGACCAACAATAATATCTTCTCCCTCTGGTAACTACAAAACTATATGTAAGTTCAATCTTTTTTTTTCCCATCAAAGTTTGAACTCAGGGCCTTACAGACTGAAACCAAGTGTTCATGCCAGCCTAAGTTCAACTTTAAAAAATATCTATGTGACTCCATGTAGTACTTTATTTAGTTTCTGTGCCTGGCTTTTTTCCTCTAATACAGTGTTCATCCATGTTGTGTCAGATGACAGAATTTCTCCTCTTTTTTTAAACTTAGAAATTTTATTCCTTTCCTTCCTTTCTCTCTTCTGGGTGTGTATATGTCCATGACAAGACTAACAGGCAACCTTGAGCACCATTTCTTAGGAGCTGTCCACTTGTGGGTCTCTCTCACCTGGGATCGCTGTTAAGCCATTGTATTTCTTTTTGTTGAATATTATTTTGTATGGTCCATCCCAGTCTCAGCTCACACCTTTAACATAACCACTGTCTTACTTGTATGGTAGTCACTTTCTTTTGTTTGGGCCATCCCGGTCTCAGCTTGCACCTTTAACAAAACCACTGTCTTAGCTGTCACTTTCTTGTGCTTACCATTTTCTCATTTAAATGTCTCGACATAGGATAGTGCATTTGTTCTCATTTGGATGTTAGGATATCTTTTAAATTTTCTTTTAATTTGGAAGCCTGCCCCATCTCCCTTTTCTTGTTAAACTTGAGTCATTGGGGGTCTTTTGGAGGGGGCAATACTGAAGAAGGTAAAAGGGTATATAGCAGTATACAAATGTTCTTGTCTTCTGTCCCATGAGTGAGAAAAGTGAGCAGTGTGCCCCACAAGGCTTACCACTTCAGACTCTTGACCTCTCAGGGCTGCCTTTTTCCTTTCCAAGGTCTCTTTTGAAGTGAGACTTACATGATCTGCTGTCAAACAAAATAGGTTGATTTCTTTTGTGGTAGGTGTAAGACAGGAAGGTGTGGAACAGTCCAGTGATAGCCTGAGGCTTGTTGATTGATTGTTTTGGAGGACTTTTATTTTCCTCCCCCAAGACAGGGTTTCTTTGTGTAGCCCCGACTGTTCTGGAACTCATTCTGTAGACCAGACTGGCCTAGAACTTGAGGAGATTTGCCTGCGTCTGCCTCCCAAGGGCTGAGATTAAAGGCATGCACTGGAATTAAGGAAGAGAAAGTTAGTTTCTATGTCTTGTCCTGGGTCAGAAGGAGGAAAGGAGAGCAGTATGGAAAGGTATATGGGTGTAGATCAGGCAGGAACCTGGATTCTTAGGGCTCTCAAAGCATTTTTGGGGTTGTATTTGATACCACTAAATTGAACTCCTTCTGGGTCTGTTGTTTCATGACTATGAGACTTTTTTAGTTTTTAGTCTTCTAGTTTTGCTCTTGTTTGTTAGGTTATCTTTTATTTCATGAAAATTATTTTATCTTGAAAAGTATAAATATATTTTAAGGCCTAGGTGGTAATATCCTTTAGAGAGGATTTGATTTGGCTTTTACGCTGTTTGTTGTACTAGTAATCTCCATCTCTCCCTTTATCTTCTCCTGCTTCCATCTCCCTGCCATCTTTAACTATATCTCCCCTTTCCAACTCCCCCTTCACTCCCCCTCCTTTCTCCCGCCTTGTATTTCTCCTTTTTCCCTTTACCCTCCCTACCTTTCTCTCTATCTCTTCTCAGGGATTTATAAACAAGCTGTCTGAGGTTTGCGTGTTCCCATTTCGTCTCTCTCATGGGTGTAATTTTGAGTGACCGAAACTTTGAGTGACCACTGGGACCTCCTCTATTTTGGACCTTAGAAAATAAAGTTTTGTCCTTTTTACTTTTTTTGCTAGATTCTTTTCTGGCTTTATAGAATTTTACATTTAAAAATACTTTGCTATTCTTGAACAGTTTTTTTCTTTATTCATTTGTTCTATTTTTAGAAATATAAATACCAATATAAATCAGGGTTCATCTTCACTGGGAATGGAGATCTAGCTAGACTTAACACTCCTTCTGTGAGAAGGATAATACTGTCAAAAGTCCTTATAAAGCAACACATACCTAAGAGGGTAATCGAATTGCCCAGACATCATGAAAAAATGTTTTCTTGGGCACCCTGATCTGAGCCTTCTCTTTCTGAGTTTGGGCTTTGAGATAACAAGTATCCTTTCATTGTATATCATATACATAATAAATACAAGAGTGATAGAGGCCAAAGAGGGCATCATGTGAGTGTTTCTGTGTAATAAAGACTTTTGAAAATGTGTAATTTACAATGGAGTACTATTCAGCCATTAGAAACAATGAATTCATGAAATTCTTAGGCAAGTGGATGGAGCTAGAGAACATCATACTAAATGAGGTAACCCAGACTCAAAAGGTGAATCATGGTATGCACTCACTAATAAGTGGATATTAACCTAGAAAACTGGAATACCCAAAACATAATCCACACATCAAATGAGATACAAGAAGAAAGGAGGAGTGGCCCCTTGTTCTGGAAAGACTCAGTGAAACAGTATTCGGCAAAACCAGAACGGGGAAGTGGGAAGGGGTGGGAGGGAGGACAGGGGAAGAGAAGGGGGCTTACGGGACTTTCGGGGAGTGGGGGGCTAGAAAAGGGGAAATCATTTGAAATGTAAATAAATTATATCAAATAAAAAAATTTAAAAAAAAGAAAATGTGTAATTTATATTTATGAATAATTGTGTATAAATTCTCTTATAATAATTTGTTGAGTCATGTAGAGCTCCATATTAATGGAAATATTTCTATTTCTCTCTTTCTAACTTCTTCTTTGGAGATAGTGCCTTACTATGTATACCTGATGTGTTGGTACTCATGTGTAGCTCAGATGGCTTTGAACTCATGATAATTCTCCTGTCTCAGTCTCCTGGGTGCTATGCCCAGATCTTTTTTCTAGTCTTTGGCATGAATTATAAGAGATTTCTATTTACAATGTCCAAAAACATTTTTCATTACATTAAAAGATTATTTATTTTCCCTCTCCCTCTCCCCCTCCATCCCTGTGTGAGAGAGAGAGAGAGAGAGAGAGTGAGGGGAGAGAAAAAGAGGGGGAGGGAGAGAGAGAAAGAGAAAGAGACAAAAAGAGAAGAGAGAGAGAGAAGAGGGGGAGGGGGGAGAGAGCGAGCTAGGTCTCTTTCCTTCTCCCATGTGGCTATGTGGATCCTGGAGATCAGATTCCGGTTGTCAGGCTTGGGAGCAAGCACTTTATCTGCTGAGCCATCTCACTAGACTAAGAGTTTGGAAATCTTTATGTGCCTACATATTTATTACATAATTTCCATGATGTATGTTTGATCAGTTTTGCTAGAATTACACAGTTGTCTCCAGCTTCTATTATTGCTATAGTTACTCTACTTTGCAGGCTGTTGGTGCGCTGCTTTGGAACATCAACAGTTTGAGAGACAGGTTTTTATATTTTAATTTTTGTGATGCTAATGATCAATCCAAGGTGTTGTACATCCAAGCTTGTACAAGGCAAGTGCCTTGCTTCTGAGCTCTAGCTCAGCCTTTGAACTCAATCCATCAGTCAAATCAATCTCCTTCCCTACCTCCTCCTTTCCCTTCTTCCTTCCTTTCTTCTGTCCCTCCTTCCTCCTTTATTGGTGGTAGTGCTGGGGTTTGAACCTTGGGGTTCCCGAGTAGTAAAAAAAAAAAAAAAAAAAAAAAAGCACTCTGTCACGATACTGCCTCCTAGCCCAAGTCCTTAAATTCTTAAAATATTTTTGATATGCTTACAGCAAAGACAGAATAGTTGATGTTTGAGCATCATCGCTGACAGTAGAAATGCTTGTGTTAAAGTTGAAGGATTCTGGGGACGCAGCAGATAGGGCGGATTGGAGAAGAAGAATAGCCACATGGGATCCCAGGGAGATGGCCCTTTGAACCATATATGTGGGGCAAAAGATAAAAGGTGTAAATGTTCAGGAGAACATTGCGAGGCTTTGATTACCCTGGGGCTGTAGGATGAAGAATGGTTTGATAGTGTAGCTGGGGAGGAAGCTAAAGGAAAGGCAGGAGTGCCACACAGAGCAGAGAGGTTTACAAGAATCCTTCTCAGCCAGACATGTGGGAATATGATTTTAGAATCTGTAGATTATCCTTGACTCTTCAGTGTTACATAACGTTCTCTATGTTGTGCTGCTTTAAAAATGAAACAAAATGGGGAAAAGCTAACCCAAAGGTCTACTCTAGAAATCCCAGTAGTCAAGAAAAACAAGTTTGCTACTTCCTCCTAGTATCTTTCCGCTTTGTCTGTGCTCAGTGTCAGCTTAGCCCTCATTTAGAGACCTGTGCTAAAACAATCCTCATGCAGGAATTGCCTTTCTCAATGTAAGAGAAAGGGACCTGGTAGACATGGGTTTGGGTTTTAAAACTTTGCATGAGAGTTGGCATGGACCATTTTGCATTCATGTTTTTTGTTTGTTTGTTTTTGTGTTCTTTTTCTTTTTGGTGCAGTTGTCCTCCTAGAGAACACTGAAAACTCATTCCAGCAGACCACATGTTAATTCACTCCAGGAAGGAGAGAAAATTTGGGCACAAATTTCAAATGCCCACACTTTTCTTTCTAGTCAAGACATTATACATATGCACTCAAGAAAATATAGAAAAAAATTGGTCATGTTTTTCCTATAGTTAGTTGGAAATTGGGAAGCATCTTACAATAGATAAATCTTAAGATTGCTGTGAGTGAGGCAGTTCAATGTTGTGAGGTCATTGCCTCATTGTGGGCAAATTTGTCTGACTGTCCTGGTAGTATGATTGAACAACTGTGAACTGACATTTTAGGATCATTGATAAGTGAATGTGGGTCTAAAACATCAACTGAAGATTCTGTTGACAATCTCTAGCAGGCTTAGCTTTGTCACAGAGGAGCATTTGCAGCTTGGGACAAAGTCTTGAAGACAATAGTAGAGTTTTTGATCTTTCCTGTTGTTGCTTTTAAAGTATCAAATGTGTCACTAGTGCTGTCAGTGGCAGAACCTGGGATATGTGGAAAACCTGGAGATTTGGAGTATGAAGACATTTTAGGAATGCTTTTATTTTTATGTTTATATTAGAGAGTATATAAATTCTTTTCTAAATTTTATCAGTATTTGTTAATTTTAGTCAGTAAGAAATTATTGTGTCTAAATTTAACTGCTGCTTTTTTGTTTTTAAAGTTTTTTTGGTGTTATATAGACTAAGCAAGCATTTAATTCTCTCTCTCTCTCTCTCTCTCTCTCTCTCTCTCTCTCTCTCTCTCTCTCTCTCTCTCTGTGTGTGTGTGTGTGTGTGTGTCTGTCTATCTGTGTCTGCCTCTACCTGCCTTCTCTTCCTCAGTGTTGGAATTACAAACATACTCACACTCTGTTTTGTTCTTTGGGTTCTGTGAATGTAACTCAAGTCTTCATGTATGTGCAACAAGTACCTCACCACTGAGCTGCCCCAACCCTTCAACATTTCACTCTCACTGGTATTTTAGATTCTATGAAATATGGTCACTTGCTTCATGAACTCTTAAAGATGTTGAGGCAGAGTGTTGGTGGTGTAAACCTTTAATTCCAGAATTCAGGATGCAGAAGATAGGTGGATCTCTGAGTTGAGATTAGCCTGGTCAATTTAGAGAGTTCAGGCCAGCCAGCACTACATAGATCTTGTCTCAAACAAACAACTGCAAATAAAAAAAGTGGAAGTATTTTTTTGGCAGATGGAGCCAAGGTTTCTTTGTGATGTTTTCTTATAATATGTACCTGGGATTGCCTTCCTATTTTCTTTATTCTTTCTGGCTTTAAGAAAAATTTATAAAAGATAAATTAGTAATGTTTTTACTCTTGAAATCTTGTTCCTTTAAAGGGTAAGCTTTTGGATCTTTGTGTGCTGATATCTACTTGTGTTTATGTATTTGGCACGCTTTTGTGCCTATGTCATAGTGTGCCTGTGGAGGTCAGTGGACAACTCTCACTAGTTAGGTTAGGGCTCTTCTGCCACCTGGTGGGATCCAGGGACTGAGCTCAGACTCAAGGGCAAGCTCCTCTTATCTGCTGAGCTGTCTTGCTTGCCTCTTTGTGTTCTTTCTAATCAGTTAACCACATGGAGATGTATTAGTGCCTGAAAATATCAGCTGAGACAGAAACTCATGGAAGAACTTTCGACATTTTGCCTTCATTCTTTATCTTGTCATCTCTGAAGCTACTAGTGTTTGTTTTTTAAACTTTAAATATATTGTAAAAGAAATGTTATGTATCTCATTGATAATTTTCAAATCTGAAGACTGATTTGAGAATAATGAAATACACAATTTCTTCATAGTGTGTTCATTAAACAACTTCTGAGGCTTTGTGCTAGAACCTGTTTGAAAGATGTATGGAGCACCACTCTGCCTTCAGAAGCATTTCAGTCTGCCAGTGGCCAGCACCTGAGAGTTCAGATACTGGCCTTCCCACTCAGATGTGATGTTCTCAAGGTTGGGGGCATTAAGTTCTGAACCTGAGAAGACTAACTTTAAATTCTGGTACTTTTTCTACCACTTAATGTCATCCTGTGTGGACTCTTGTTTTTTACTGCTGAGCTCTCCTAAATATAGTACTTGACACATAGTAAGTACTTTGTCAGTCTCTGTAATTCATCTCACCTCTCTAGACTTCAGTCTCCTCAGTAGAGTTATTGTAAGTATAGTAGGGTTTTCAGGAAATGTGACCCTTTGCATGGGGATTCCCCTTTACTACCATGGCAGTCACGGTGCTGACCTGAGTGTTGTGAAAGAATTTGACTGTGGTGCCATGTAAATGTGGCTCGGTTGCCATTCAGTCTTAGCCATTTACTAGATGTGTCTAGTGACTTTAATTTTTTAAAAGTCTACTTTTAATGATGTTTATTAAATGCTTTAACCTCTCTTTTAGCCTACCACCCACCAGAAGTAGTGGAAAAGAAAGGATATGGGAGAAGTGGGCCTGTTTAGAAAGGGTTTCTTGGGAGCAAATCTTATCTTTGTTGTTAGGAAATGAGCAGTTTGGTTTACAGGAGTCAGCAGCAGAAGCTTGATCTCTTCCCACTTTATGGATAGACCAGCAGGTCAGTTCGGTAGTCAGGATAGCAAACACGAATCAGCAGCAGTGGCATTACCTAGCAGAGACAGCCAGGCCTCAGTCTTGGCACAAGTCAGCAGGAGGGACCCTGAGGGACGCCAGGAGAAGTTCTCGTAGTGCCTTTCTCAGAGAAGCAAAGATCAGGGAAGACAGGAGATCCACAAGCATTGCACAGCTAGCTCTATCAGGAAGCCAAGCTCCGCCTCCACCACTGTCTATGGAGTCCTGTTTATACCCTCCAAACATCACGTGTCCTCCATGGGTTCTGCCTCAGCACGTGCGTCTGTCTCAGCTGACATCACTCTGCCGATCAGTCTGAGACCTTGGAATCAGCCACAAACTGTAGCACACCACCGGAAGTGTTTTGGTGCATTACTTTCTATGGAGTCCCGACAAATGTTGCTCAATTATGTAATGTAAGGCGGACCAATACATGTGTGTCGTTAGCAAAGATCCTTTATCAAAGGTCCTTTCACGTGCTTGCTTTAGCAGAACATCCTTTTACCTGTGTCTACTTCAGGAAAACACTCCTTCATGTGTTTGCTCCAGCAAAATACCATCTGACATAACTGACTTTCCAAAGAGCCCTTCTGTTTCTGCTTCAAGTGACTTCTGATCCCCTTGCTGAATTTCCACATGAACACCTCAATCTCAATAAAAGTCACTCCTTCTATACTGTTAAGTATGGCATGTGCTATGTAGCATATGTGTTAAGTAGCATAACCAGATATCTGGCCTTTTGCTCATAACTTTGAAGATTATAATCTGTAATTAGGTGGCCCCGTGGCAAAGTGGCATATTGTGGGAGTATATGGAACAATTTGCAGAAGAGAGAAAGAGGAAAGGTTCAGACTCTTATGAAGAATGCCTTCTCTGACCTGAGTACTTTACAAAGTTCCACATTTTCAAAGTTCTGACACCTGCCATACTACCAGCCTTATTGGGGACCAAGACTTACATTACATCATGGGCCTTTGGGAGACATTTTTAGAGCCCAGTTACACTCAAATTTTAAGTTTCTTGTACTGCATTCTGGGAGCTGAGCTACGTTATCATCTTCCTCATGTCCCCTTCCTCAAGCCCCATCCTCACATCTCTCTGACTCTGCTTTGTACTTTCTAGCTTCATTGCCATTAGCTGTGCTGTTTCCCACACTGCTGTGAGCTGCTTACAAACTCTGCTTCCTGTTTGTTTCCTACAGAGCCCCTACTCTGCCTTCCTCTCCATATAAACATCTGTGGCTTCCATTTACCACTGAAGGAAGCCACAGTCTTTATTTTGCCCTTGAAGGCATGTTTTTTTTTTTTTTTTTTGGAACCAGCAGCCTTCTTCAGCCTTATCCTACTACTACCTCCCCAGGGTATAGTGAGAGACATATTGATCTTTTAAAAGTCTTATCTGACAAAAGTTTCCTGCACAGAGCTCCTACTTTCTTAGCCATTGCTCATCCGTGTGCAGTTAGTTTTGCCTACTTTTGTTTTTTTCCTTTCTTTGTATCCTTGAGGTCTATGACCCTGTGGCAATTCCTTCAGGAAGACTCTAGCCTTCAGAGAGGCCACAGCCTTTACTAAGGCATGCTTTGCTTTTCCATTCGTTTGCATTTACTTCCCAGTTAATGTCTTCATTCTGAGGACTCTCTATGGCTGAGCTGTTCTGAACACTTAGCACAGAAGTAGACACTCAGTAAATACTCGGTAAATATGGGTTGAAGAATGAATAGGTAAATGGATATCACTTGCTCTGTGAGGTTAGTGTGTGTGTGACGTTGGAGCATAGATGGAATCTTACAGGGGTTATGGCATGTGTTTACTGATTTTGTGTTTTATCTTTATTTCCCTCTGTACATATGAAACTTGATTATGGCCCATTAGTTGGCAGTTTGCTAAATCTAAATGAATTTTAACACATTTTTTAATGTGGGTAATAACAAAAATCAAAAAGCCACTTGAAAGCCACTCTCTTGGCTTCCACATAGCATGGGCTAGTGCTATGTGGAACATATTTGGACAACACTGTTTAAGTTAGGGCAGTGAAGTGAGCTAAAGCTTGATTCTAAAGAAATGTAATTTTGCTCTTGCCCTAGTATCATTCTTTCTTATAAATGCTATGTATGAAATCTTTTGAAATAACTGCTTTACCCTCTTTTACAGATTCAGTCTATTTCTAACCCAAAATAATTTTTAGTTTCGTGCTTATGTACCACAGCACATATCTGCAGTATTGTTGAATTTAGTGTGGGGACAAATACACTAGCATGTGATGATGATGTTAACATTATATTGTATCTGTCATAATGAAATCTCTAATAGTTTAAATTTTTGTTCTTTTCATAGGTTTTTTTTTTTTTTTTTGGTCTTTAGTATTACTAGTTTAATAAAATCAGATGCTATTCAGATACACAAATACCCAGATTATAGACCCAGGTTCTCTAAAGCTAGACCCAGACAAAAGGAAGCCAAAGCATTTAAGGATTAAGACAATAGTATTTACCTTTGTGTTAGTTCTGTAACTAATTTCATTTTTTACTGAATGTTTTATATTAATTTGCTAAACATTTGTGTAAGTAAGATTTTCTTCTTTAAAGCTAGTGGTCAATTCAAAACCTTTGATGCTGTCGACTTTCCCGGTATTAATCATTGTTTTATAAGACAGTCTCCAAGGATGCATAAATTATGATAATAGAAGCCAGGGCAGGGCTGGAGCTGGTGGTGGTTGCTGCAGTGTTATTGTGTCCACTGGGATGGCACTTTGTGTGCTTGTCCTCTGTGTATTGTTGGGAAAGGAGCTGAGTTCTGCCCTCACAAAGCTGGAGACAGCAGTGAATTATAAAAGACAACAGAGAGCAGTCCTGCTAAGTAGTTTTTTGGATCTCTTAAGCTTGTTGGGATTTCATGAAAGCTGAAGTAGTCCTTCCCATAGAGCTGCTCTGTTTTGTAGGCATTGATGACAAATGCTCAAATAAAACAGTTCTCTGTAATCCGCTATAAAGAAATGTATAGTCTAGTCACAGAATCCAGTTTTCATGTCTTATCACTGAGCTTTATCAGACATTGCGGACTGATCAGTAACAGATACTATAGTCTTAGAGTAAGAACCAAATGATAATCTCTGGTTAGTTGTTATTTTTTTTAAAATAAATATGGCATTTGTATTGAAAAATTATAATGAAATTTAACTTGAAAAAAATGGAATGTAACATAAAAATTTTTCAACATTGAGATACTTCCAATAATCTTATTTTATCTATATTTCAATCTGTTTATATGTAAGAGAATACTTTTCCTGAGGAATTTAAAATGAAACATATTTTAAGGTAAGCTACACATTACCAAGTTAATTGAAAAAGAAGTATAGAAAGTTACCTAAACTAATATTCATAGCAGAATCTGATAAGTTGCTTAAATATTATTCCTGAAGAGTTGCCTGCTCTGATGGCTTTGTTTGTCATCATGCACATCTTTGCAGACACTGCCTATGCGACCCAGGGTGTTCTGAAATGCCCTTTCTTGTGCTTCTTCATTGTACAAATCTGTCATAACACAATATGAAAACAGTAGGACAAAATATTATATATATGATATATATCACACAAATGTTTTATTTTTTTAATTTTTTAAAATTATTTTGGTTTTTTTCATGACAGGGTTTCTCTGTGTAGCCCTGGCTATCCTGGAACTCACTTTGTAGACCAGGCTGGCCTCAAACTCAGAAATCTGCCTGCCTCTGCCTCCCAAGTGCTGGGATTAAAGGCGTACGCCACCACCACCCAGCAATGCTTTCTTTTTTGTTTTTTAAGACAGGGTTTCTCTGTGTAGCTTGGCTGTCCTAGAACTTACTATATAGACCAGGATGGCTCAAATTTAGAGAGATTGGCCTGCCTCCTAAGTGCTCGAATTAAAGACATGGGCACTATGGACCCACAATATATGTTACGCGTATTAAATACCATTGTACAACTCAATTGATTTATAAATTAAAAACTTAAGTCCTACAAAAGAATTATCACTATAAAGTATGGAAACAACAACAAAATCTTTTGTGGCTTCACATAATTGTTTATTATTCCTGTTTGTTTTTTGGGGGGCTTCCCTTGACAGTTCTGCTCCACGGAGTGTTGGGTGGGATTAGTTATTCATCAAAAGCCAGTGTGTCTAAGATGGTTTGACTTGGGTGCTTCTTAACTTTACTTATAACAGTAGCATCTTGCTGGGTCTCTAATGGACTATGTGCTCTCTCTTCATTCAGAAGTCCATGGCAGCAAGAGTCTAAAAGAACAGAAAGAGAAACTGTCAGTTACTAATGGCCCAGGCTGAGAGGAAACCCAGTATGGTTTCTTCTGCATCCTATTGTTCAGAACCAATCAGAGCCAGCCCTATTAAAGAAGAAGGGGGTGAACTTCTGATCAGACAAGGGGCATGTGATGAAACTAGCTGGTGATAATCTTTGAA
Organism: Apodemus sylvaticus; assembly: GCF_947179515.1. Classification (NCBI taxonomy): domain Eukaryota; kingdom Metazoa; phylum Chordata; class Mammalia; order Rodentia; family Muridae; genus Apodemus; species Apodemus sylvaticus. Next base: position 17,548,111 of record NC_067476.1, on the reverse strand, counting down.
GATACTGCACTGTTGAAGCTAACACAGAATAATACTGGTGCCTTGGGGTCCCTGTGTGCTGTTGTCCTTGTTTTATCACTTCTACACTCAGTTGTAGGGGAAGGGTGTGTGCCACTTGCATGGGTAAAGAACAGTAGACAAGTTGCATATTTTCCCTAAGGTAATTTCTGGAGGTCAAACTCAGGTTGTCAGATTTGCACTGAAGGCAGGGCAAGCCCTTTTACTTTCTGAGGCATCCTTCCTCAGTGGCCTGCCTCAGTGGGCCTACCCACTGCCTAATCAGAAAAGTCACTTCTTTGCTCTTCATGCTCATTTTCATTTCACATCTTTGACAGGACTTTATTGTTTAAAATCTTTTAAGTTTCTATTTAAAGTAAGCATGTGCTAGACAATTACTTGTCAAACATACAAAAAATGAAAATAATTTCTAAGGCTAGCCCCAGATTTTGATGATAATGAATATATTGTCACAAATGTACTTAGCCTGATGCATGTCATACACTTCTTGTCTGAATCTCATTGTGTCTTTTGAGGTTAAGTAGCCAAGTCACTGTGTTACTTGAATCCACAAAATTCAGTTTCTGAATAACTAGCAAGAAGTGGAATTTGTGAGAGATTCACTCAGACATTTGTTTTGTGCTTTGTTGTCATGGTAAGAGTTAAGATAGTGAAAGTACCCCTGTGTGTTAATGCATATGGGTATGTGTTTGTGTAGTGAATAGTTTTTTAAAGAGATAGAACATTATATAATAGTGGTTTTTAAAATGTTTAGAATGGAGAAGTAATTTCAGTAGATGGCTGTTACATATCATTCTGCCATGTCTTAAAACTGTGATGTACATGACAGTTACTTGGTGAATTTGTGAAAGTACAGCCTGCTGGACCCAAGTCCAGAGTTTAGGTAGCTCTGCTGTAAGCTTAATAATTTATGTTTTCTTATAGACTTTTTGGGCAATTCCAACTCTGCTGGCTTAGGGACCACAACTTGGGAACATCTGTGATATGATTTTTAATAGCTTTATTATAGTTTTTATGTAGATGTATCATTATTTAGTCAATGTATTCTAAGACAGGTTGTGTAAATATTTTTGCTATTATAAACAGTATTATAATGGCCATCATTATATGCACATGTATTAGCATTTCTTTATAGCATATTTCTAGAAATTGAATTACCTGGTCAAAGGGTCAGCACATTCTTAGGACCTTTAGTGTGTAATGCTGAATTATGTTCTAGAAGGTTGTACACATTATATTTCTCCTAAAAGGTGAAACAAGTCAACATCACAAAGTTTTTCAAGAAAAATTTCAGAGGGGACTCTGAAAATAGCTTAACATTAAAATAAATATATTGACTTTTAAAAGGTATTAGATTGTGAAGGCAGTAGTTATTTGGATATGAAATTATATTAAAAATCTGGGGTTAGGGCTGGAGAGATGGCTCAGCGGGTAAGAGCACTGACTGCTCTTCCAAAGGTCATGAGTTCGAATCCCAGCATCCACATGGTGGCTCACAACCATCCATAAAGAGATCTGACATCCTCTTCTGGCTGTCTGAAGATAGCTACAGTGTACTTACATATAATAAATAAATATTTAAAAAAATCCTTCCCCCCCCCAAAAAAAAACAAAAAAAAAAGAAAAAAAATTAAAAAAAAAATCTGGGGTTAGTGATATGGCTTAGCTGGTAAAACGTGCCTAGTGATATGAGTTCGATTCCTAGGTCCTGCATGGTAGAGAGAACCAGCTTATTCAAGTTGTCCTTTGACCTCCGCGTTTAAGCTGTGGCATGTTAATGTGCATGCATAGGCATGTGCACATACACACACACACACACACACACACACACACAAACACAAAATGTAAAAATGTGTCCCAAGCTTATATTTTAGTTCTACTATAGATGTGGATAATTAGCACTAAGTCACAACTCTTCAGTTAAAAGGATCGTCTTCCTTAACCTTCCCAGTATATGCATAGCCAGGCCAGGCCAGGCTGTTCAGTATTTGTGATCTTGGTGCTGAAATCCCACTACAATCTTAGGTTTTTTTTTATTGCTTTTGGTATAGAGTTTCATAGCAGAGCAATTCTAGGGAAGGTGTTATCAACCCCTAATCACAAGGGACCAAGACTGGATATAAATCTTGTTCCTTAAAGTTGGATTGTGACATTGGAGACCATCTCATCTCTAAGACATCAGTGCTATTATCCCTGAAATGATCATAGTAAGTTGGAGTATGCAAGAGGTTAGATAATTCTGGGTCCAGCACTGTTCTCTTGTCGGAGACCATGCAATTCTGCTAAGAATGACCTCCGTTCAGCTTTGAGAGAGGACCCCAGGAATGATTAGTTAGCTATCTATAGATTGTCTCAGCTAAGGGCCAGGACCAAGGTGTAGCTTAGAGATAGTGTGTTTGTCTAGCATGAATTAGGTCCTGAGTTTTATCCCCTAGTAACACAAAAACAAGATAAACAACTTTAGAGATGTAATTTTGGCCCTGAAAAGGTGAATGAGTGGAACTGTTGGTAAACACTGTGAGTTTAGATTGCTTCGTTTGCTGCACTCTGTTCTTGTGAAGATTTCATGATCTAAAGAACAATTTAAAAACTATAAAATGCTATTTCTAAACTTAAAATTATATGCTATTTGGCTGAATCTAAGAGTCTGTTGAAATGACCTAGCTGTGGTGGTGTGTGCCTTTATTTTCAGCACTCTGAGGCAGGTGGATAACTGTGAATTCAAGGCCAATCAGTTCCAGGACTGCTAGGGCTATGCAGAGAGACCCTAAGGGGGATAGTGTTGGAGGCCAGATAATTTTTTTCTGCTTCAGATTGTTTTCTGATATTTTTTATGAACTCAAGCATTTTCAAACATTCATAGTTTTAGAAGGATATTATACAAATTTGTGATGTTGCATTTAACTTCTTTGGCTAGTCCATAAAGCCTGTGTTGAGTGGGGTGAAGGGAGCTTGATGTAGATGACGCCTGGACTTCAGAGTCATACGGTATTGGAATCTAGTATTAGTTCTGTCCCCTAATAAATAGCTGGATATCTAAGTGGGGTCTCTTCAGCTCTAAGTTAGGGATGATGGTTAGCAATGTAGGGGAGACTATAAAGAGGGAAAAGGAACATTGCTTTATTCCTTTGGGGCGCAATGCCACCAAGGTCTTTGGTAACTTGCTTTTTTCTTCTTTTTTCTTTGAACAGATGGGCCTAACATTCCTGTTGAGTTATAGCAGTTTTGGTTTTAGTATATGTACAGATTGCTACGTTGCCCTGAAAAGTTAAATTATAGTTATGCTTTAGTGTCCTCCCAGTTTAAGGGTTTTTATATAATAAGGCAGAGTAAGGTCTGTTAGTAAATGTAATTTAATAAGGTAAAACTGTACTTGTTCCTCTCTTTTTGGAGGCAGGAGAGAGGGTATTGTTTTAGAAGTTATTCTCGATTTGTAGAACAAAGATTGTTTGCCATGGCTTTTCTGCCATCTCCAAAATGGGTCTGTACAGTGTGCTATAGTTGTTTATATTTGTGTGAATTTATTGAGACAGTTATGTGGTCAAATGTGCTTGGTGGGGTGGTGTTGCACTTTACACATTGGCTGATTATCTAGTTAGGAATTCTGCTTAATGCTGGTTCATGGTTCCCGTTGATTAAAAAACAGAAGGTACATCTGTAGTCAGTGCTTAGATTGTATAAAATCAGTTGCTTTGACACTGCAGGGGAGCAAATAATATCTTGAAGGAATATTTTTAAAAAATATAGCTGCTTATAGAATTTTTGTCATTAGGGTACTCTTTTATTTGAACCCTCACTTTGATGATTATTTAATTTCTTGCCTACCCATAATCTGTTTCTTTTTTTCTGTAATGGGTGTTGGTCTTTTATAGGTTAAATTGTTTTTAGTTTTAATTTTAAATGAATACTGTTAGCATTAGGGATTCCTTTAAGGAATTTTAGTGTGCTAATTTTCAGTAAAGTTGCATCGTTGTTAGAGTCACAAAACTATCATTCAGTGAATAGTATGTAATTGATCAGTTTTTAAAGTATGGTATTGCTATTGATGTTAAACTAGGTAATGCATCTTCAGCTTTCCTTTCATTTGTTTTAAGGTAGCATCACTTGGGCACAGAAGAGTAGTGTGCATTGTTCTGATAATAAAGAAGCAATTGTCTGAGGGTTGATTGTTTGAATTGTGTGAATTGGGAAGTGGTGTTTTTTTTATCATGACACTTTGGGAACTGCTGCTTGGTTAGGATACTTTTGTTCCAAGATCTCTTTGAGTCAGTTCCTATTAAGACTGAAATGTGACAAGCTGTATAACAATGAAAATACTTGAACAATACATTACTTGTGTTATTATTGTATGGCTTTGAGGAAAACCTCATACTGTGTCTAATTGAATTTATTATGCTTAATGAAGTTTTGAAACCAAAGAATACCTTTTTTGTTTACTTGACCATTGAGTTTACATTCTTTAGTGTATGTAAGTATACTATAAAGTATGCAAAATGCTGAAAATTTGCAGCCTGGGAGGTAATTATACAGTAGTTGCCCTATACCATTTTCAGAGAATACCATTAAAAATGATACTCTCTATGAGTTAAGTTCAAGTAAATAGCTGGAGAAGGAAGGGGGTAAAAATAGTAAATTAACGTTTGCTTTCATTAATAGTTTCTGTGAATTGTTAGAATAGAACTGATCGCAGTACATTTATTTGGTAAATTATCAATGTCCCTGTTATGAACCTCCTTAAAAATACCTGATAGGATTGTATTCAGAAGTGTATCATTAATTTAAAATGCTGTACTGTTTCTTTTTAAAGAGAACAAAGAATTGGAGTATAGCTGCTTTATACGAGTTATGTAAATCATCATGGTAAATGTAACACTGTGTAAAAAAGGATCTGTAGAGTAGTTACACAGGGTATTTATCATGAGTTGTGAAATAATTTTTGTTGGCTTCTACAGGTATACCTTTCTGAGTCCAGTTCAGTAATGATCACAGTGGCAACTGTGAGATATTTCTTTCCCTTACCACTGCAGCTATTAGGAGAAGCACACACCAGGTAGTCCTTTCTATATAAGCTTTGCAAAGACATGGGAAGCTGATGTGTGTGGGGTGGTGGATTTTGAGGGCTAGGTAAAAGTTTTGTTTTGTGTCCTTGTGAAACAGGGTATTTGATAGCTACAAAGGAAAGCTGGTGATGCCCGCCCGGACCCCTGGATTCTGTGGAGGTCCTTTTATTTGCCAGATGATCTGGTATCTATTTGGAGCTACTATCCTTTTTTGTTGGATAAAGGTGAATTATCTCTTTTCATGCTCCCTGTTCCACACATGTGATAAAAATCAACCCACTATATTCTTTTCTATAACTAGCTATACTTGGCACATTTAAGTGATATTAAGAAATATAAAACCCCCGTTTTGAACTTACATAATTAACCAAGTTATAGTGAAGCTCACAGCTACTCGTAGATGTACAGTGAGGTTGTCAGTGCAGTTGTATACTTGTCCCAGCCCCAGTCCCACAAAGGGACAGGTGAAAAGCTGCATTTAACAATGTGTAGGCTTAAAGCTCAGTAAGGAACACAAAGTGAGGCTCGGACACAGAGGGAGAGGATGTGTATTAAGGGATAGTTTTAATAGTGGATTATGAATTGGTGAAGGAAGACAGCATGGACCTGAACAGGTGAAAGCAGCGGGAAGATTGAGAGTGTACACTCATGTGGGGTTGAGGGGCATTGAGAGAGAAGGAAGGTGGTAGGGCATGCTGGGCACTGAGACATTTGCAACTGGAACCTTGAGGGGTTATAGCTCAGCAGTGGTAACATTTAAAGTATGAATGTGGGCATGACTACTATTGGCTCCTTTCTAGTTGTTGTGACAAAACATAAGAAAGCAAAAGAAAAAAGAGGTTATTTTGACTCATAGGTTCAGAAAATATACATTATGGAGGTGGTAACATGTAGTAGAGGTGGTTCACCTCAGGATGGAGAGGAAGCCCAGAGGAAAGAGAGGCAGGAACTAGGCAGGAGCAGTTGCAAACTTCAAAAGCACACCTACATTATCCTAGTTCCTGTAGATAGGGCCACCTTGTGAATTTTGCAGAACTTCCTCATAAAAGGGTCAGTAGAAGCCACGAGACAAATGAAGCATTTGCCCATGAGTCTCTGTGGCATAGTTCATGTTCAGCATACCAGAGTGCATAGATGAGATTGGATGAGGACGAGATTGTGGAGAAAGGAAGCCAGGGAATGTGAAGTCCTAGAATTTGGATCAGCTGTTATGGACAGTAAACCAATGGCTATGGTGGGAAAAGGGTCAGAGTGAGAGTCTACAGGTTCTGGGGAGTAGGACTGGCCTTGGAACTAGTATATGACATAAAACAGTAGTGTGGAATGTAGTCTGAGGAGCTGAGGGCAAAGGCTTGCATTTGGGAGAGTAAGAAAGAATAGCTAGAAGTGGCAACAAGAGGACATATACTGTACAGGCCAGTGGGAGGATAGTAGAGAAGAAATTTCCATAGACGTTTCTCCTAAAGTAGCCTGTATTGGATAGCAGTAAGAATGAGAAGTGCATCTCTGGAGAGGTGGCTAAGGAGTTGTGGATGCTGGACCTTGAAAGGGTCAGGAACACTGTATGTGAGTATGCCACATGCTTATTATACACTCATATATGTGATCATGCTGGGTGCTTACATAAGCTTGTGCTTGTCCTATGGCAGCCATATTTAAAATCTATTGTACTTTTTGTTTGTGGACACAGTTCTTTGTGCTTATAGTTTTAAAAAGGTGTCAGTTGGTTAAATGCTGATACATATAAGCACATATCTATACCTGTGATAGCACATAGTTTGAAAGGCTCTGATTTGGAGGGTGAAGAAGAAAAGAAAGATGTCAATGTTTTCTAGGAAAGGAAATTGATTTAGCTCATTAGTTTTAGGGATTGATAGTTAAGAAACAGAAGTTGGGTGGGTTGCTCATAATGGCTTGACTTAAAATTCTAGACTGTTGGTGACAGTTTTAAAAAAAATGTTCATTTATTTTATGTGTTTTGGTGTTTTGTCTGCATGTATGTCTGTGTGTTACATGCACGTCTTGTTCACAGAATACAGTGTCAGATCCCCTGGGACTGGAGTTACAGATGGATATGAGTTGCCATGTGGGTGCTGGGAATCAAACCCAGGTTCTCTAAAGAGCAGCCAATGCCTGTAACTCCTGAGCTATCTCTTAGTTCCTCATAGTAGCAGTCCTATAGCAGAAAGATCTTGAAGCATGTAAAAAGGAGTATAGGTCTTCAAAATTTTGTTGTTGTTGCTTTGTTTGTTGGTTTTGAGATAGGTTCTCACTATGTAGCCCTAGGGGCCTAGAATTTTCTATGTAGTTCACACCGATCTACATGCCTTTGCTTACTGTGTACTGATATTAAAGGCCTAGGTCACCATGAATGGTTAAAATTTTTAAGGTAGAATTCTATTATGCAATAATTCTAGTGGACATATACCCAATAGCATTAAAAAAAAAAAAAGACACTGGACAATAGTGTGTTATATACACCAGGCAAAAGGAAAATAACCCAAGCTCTATTGAGGGGATAGGAGGCAGACAATATGCCTGTAGATGCAGAGTAGTATTCATTTTTAAAAGGTAAGCAATTGTTACCTATATTATAACACAGACTTTAAAGTCATTAGACCATATTAAACATACCGTTACAAAAGAACAAATACTGCATGATTCCACCTACCTGGGCTGCCTAGTCACATTAATTAATAGATGTACAAAGTCAAGTGGGAAGAGGGAATAAAGAAGTGGTGGTGGTACACATCTTTAATCCCAGCACTCTGGAGGCAGAGGTAGGTGGGATCTCTGAGTTCAAGGCTAGCCTGGTCTAAAGAGTGGGTTCCAGGACAGCCAAAGCTACTCAGAGAAAGGAAGAGGTGTTAGTTAATGGGTTTAGAGCTTCTGCTGGAAAAGGTGAAACATTCTAGAGAGAAGTGGTAACTGTTGAGGCAGCAGTGAGTGCACAGTGTATGGTGCTGCACACTGAAGATCCTTGGAACTGTAAATTTTATGTTACATATATTTTACTTTAAAAACCTGTGGTTAAGTACCAATTCTCTGACGGTACAGCTGAGGATAGGCAATAGTTTTCCCAGGGACAGAGAATCCCTCCATGAAGAAATTTGTTCTACTTTGGCTTTTTGATACAGTCTCACCAACCAGCTTGGCTGGCCTGTAGCTCTCTGTGTACCCAAGCTGGCCTTAAACTCTTAACTCTCTTCCCTAGTCTCTTGAGTGCTTGGATTGCAGGTGAGTCACTGTGTCTAAGAATATCCTGGTGACAGCTCTGCTCGCAGGGATAACACTTTTTATTTTTTACCTTGTGTGCATTAGTTGGTCCAGTCTCTTGGGTTCTTGGTGTTATTTAGAGGTTCTTGGAACTAGTTCCTAGAGCCAGAAAACCATTGTTTTAACCTTCTTATGGTTTGTTTGTTTGTCTGTTTGTTTGTAGCAAAAGGCTTTCTCATTGATAGAAGAACAACCTCTAACTTTCAAAAATTCTTCCAACTTTTGTACATGAATCCATCTCTTAAATATTGTATTTGTTATAACTGAATGCTAATTAGTTTGGAATCATTTTCTTTATATCCTGAACTTGGCAAAGGAATCGAAGTAGAGGGATTGGAAAGCTCTCATTCATAGTCTGCTAAGGGCTGTTTCATGACAACATGTTGTCGTTATTTGTCCAGATGTATTCTTATTGTTGAGTCACAATAATGATGAGAAGACAGATCAACAAGAGGATGCGAATAAAAAAAACCAAAGAAGAAAGCTAGCGCTGGATTCTTCAGTGTTTGACAGGCCTTGGCCGAATCCTGCCTCTGTTACTTCACTGTTGATTTGCTCCCAGTGAGCTTCACAGTTTGTATTTATAAAGTAGATACTTTTCTTTCTTAAGCTTTGCAGGGTCATTTTGATTAAACAAGGTTAAACTGCCTGCAGTGATAGTTGGTGTGCCTAGGCACCCAGTAAATGGTAGCTAGTGGGCTTATAATTGTTCTGCATATGTTTTGAGTGGGATTCTTTCTGTTTGTAAAACTGAGTTTGTAAACTCAAAAAGCAAAGAAATGAACAGAAAGAACTTTCAGTTCATAAAGATTCACCTCAGGGTTTCTGAAAATCAGGATAGTCCCTGGTGCATGATGTTTACAGATCATTAGCAAACATATGCCAGGAGGCAAATAAATGGTGACTTGAAGATCTGCAGTCATTGAAACCTGGTTCTTAGACAGTTATAACATTCTAGGTAAGTATTAGACGGCAATGGGGACATTTTTAATTGGGTTTATAAAATTTTACTTCAGGAACACCCATATTTCCAGTATGAGGTACACCTATATGTCTGTAGTCATGTCACTTATAGTGTTTGCTTATTTCTCCTTTGGGGTTAACAGTATCCCAGCAATTAATATTTATTGTGTTTTTACCACATGCGAACATGATCTTAGGAAGCCCATGGCAGTCAAAGGCTTTTCTTCAATTGGATGTTTTGAAATAGGCCTTTTTATCCACTTAAAGAGACAGGGTATTTAAGTAGCTTATTCTTTTCTATTCTATTTGTTATTATTTGTAACAGAAAAGATTTTTTTTGTAGGAAACAAACTAAGTAAAACATGGGACCTGATTTCATGAAATATTTTGGCTCTGTTCTGTTCAGAATGAGGGTGTGGCATTATGGGCTTGACCGTTGATCTAGATCTAGACTCCCCCACTTCCCTGCCTTTCTTCCAAGAAGCCTTTGCTCTTCTCTTTTGGACAAGGCTCGATGCCTCTAGGCTAACCTCTGCTTTAGCTCTTGTCAGCTCCAAGGCACTGCTTGTTAAGTACTGTGTTCTCCATTTATGCTGTTAAATATAAACTCTTGGGGGGCTTGTTTATCACCTGGGCTGGACATGTAGCATTTATACCACAAATGCATATTGACTTTTAGATGTTGGACAAGTTGGTAAAACCCTAGGCAAACCTATTGCATTCTTTATAATAAAACTGACATGATAGTTCCAAGGATAACTTTGTTATGAAAGGGAAAACAGAAATTTTGTATAATATGCCTGTCCCAGTGCTACTGACGTATACTTGGTACTCCATCAGTAGTTTTGAGTAAAAACTTGCCTCTTTTCTGGCACACAATCACGGATATTATACTTTGGTGTATAAAAGGCGCAGCTGTAATTTAAGTCTAGAATAGTTACATAGACATAAAAATGTGACGTTTGGGTTACTCATTCAAAAGGGCAGGATAGGGCCAAGGCTGTAGCTCAGTGGTAGATCACTGAGTAGGTTTGCATGCCTGAGGCCCCAGGTTCTATTCCCAATACTAGCATCCAGCTACAATACATGGTAACTCACAGAAAACTTCCATGAAATTGAGATTGTAACTGTTTAAAAAGGTGACATCTATCTATATATGTTATTGATCAACTTAGTTTCAAACTCTGAACTAAGTAAAAAGAAACTATAACCATCTAAATGTAAATGAGTGGGTTGAAAACTGGGGTATAGTAAGGGAAATGGTAACCTTAACTGAGAACATCCCTTTGGGCATATTTTGTTAAGGATCTGACTTATATTCCTTTTGTAAGTGAAGTTAGTTATGCAACACATTTTAAGTTATCAATAAGTAGTGGCATTTCCCAGTTAAATTTCTCCAGACAGCAAGATGAATTCTCTGGATTTTGCTCTATGATGTCAAAGGACTCATTATTTGCAGAGCAGCTGATGCATTTAGGACTTGTTGATTCACTTAATTGGTAACTGTACTACATTTATAACTCCAACAGCTGAAAACAGTAGGTCAGTGTCTGCTGTTTACGCACTAATAGCCACGTTGGGGCAGGGCATGCCGGAAGAGCAGAGTACGTTAGTTTGAGGAGGAATCGGCACGTGAACGTACTATTGCTTATCATAGAGGTGGGTTTTCCGTCCTTCACTGAGAAGCACTATTTGTCTTTTTTTTTTTTTTTTAAATATAGATGTCAGTGGCCACCTATTTTGTGTCTAGGTTATCAGACTGGCTGCTGTGAAATAGTATGTAATTGAATTTGAAATTTCAGTGTTGAGAGGAAATGCTTGCTAGAACTGAGTCATGGTTAAAATCAGCTCAGTGTTTTTATGTTTTACAGTTTTCTCATTTTAGAGCAAAAAGTGAATATATTCAGTAGGTGATAAAATTTTTTTAGGGGATAATTCCATTGGGATACAGAAACCATATAAATGTTAATTTGAAGAAATTAGAGATACTGTTTTTCTCATTAGTGGGTTATTTATTTATACTCTTCTGAGTTTTTGGGATCAAATTTCCATTTTAGGACTAGTAATTTTTAACTTAAAACATAAAGATATGAAAAACTCTTCCTGTTTCATTGTCAAGAAAAGGAAAACTGATTTTTAAAATATATAATGTATTTAAAATATTCCTTTTAAAATGTGACTTTTTTAATAGGTAAGATTTAACTGTGATAGAAATGAGTGCATTGCTAGAATAATTATGTTCACTTAAAATTCTAAACCAACAGTATGAGTATTTTATGGTTATAAAGTAAGTATAGTAGTTTTTGTAGCTTTAATAGGTTTAATGAGAATATCCATCTTTGAAGCTTTTTGTTTCAGTCTAGTTTGTAATCACACTGTCAGGAAACTTTTAGCTTCCCATTATACAAAGAATTCTTGAATATAGAATTTACTTTTAAACATGTTTAGAGAAAGATTGAGTTGATCCTCAAAAGTTGTTATAGCTTCTTGTACTATTTTCCTAGCTACAGTTTTGGAGTATAAAATTGGAAAATACCATTAGAGAAAGAACAGTGGAGTGTATGATTACCCTGTTTGCAGCAGATTCCCATCTTCTCATCTGGAAAATTAAATCTGATTACAGCTTGGATTAACATTTATGGTTGTAGGAGAGAAAGATAATATCTTAAACTCCATGAAATCGAGCAATGAGATTATATGGCTGATAGTTTATGTTAAACCCTGACTTTTAAAGGGCAGGCCTTTATAATTATGAGAATCAAGGGTGTTGAGTAGTTTGTTTTTTATTGCCCGAGACATCCTAGAGACAAAGATTGGACAGCTCAGTAGGCATTAAATCTCACTTTTCCTGCCTTGCTTCCTGGTATGTTAAAAGTGAAAGCAGCGTCCGCTCACACTGAGCTGCCTCGCCAGCAGCTTCTTCAGAGTCCTCCGGAGAGCCCCAGTTATGGAAGTTGGCGACATTTAGGTAGTATACAGTTGTTACACATTTCATACAAAATATGTCAGCATAGTTTTTCAATAATCCATTAGAAAATATGCCATGCCTTCTTCAAATGTAGTCTGCCATGGGTGAGGGAGAGAGAACCAGAAATAATTTGGAATGATCTGTGTGTGTGGGGGTGGGGGTGGGGGTGTTTACATACTAGTTACCAATGTGCAAATGAGACCTCATATATAACCACAGCACTTTTATGATTTATTTCGTATTTTTGTTGTAAAAGCCCTGTCTACCAGGTTTTCTAGGAACTTTAAGCCTAAGGCAAATGCAAGGGTTTGGGAGCTATATAAAATAATTTATAGTACCTTTCCAGTGAGTCTTGCCCAAACTCTTATTCTATTAATTAAACATCCTGTGGCAATCTGGTATATCTTATTAAATATTTAAAAGTATGTATAGTTGGAGACTAGAAAACATAGGTTTAGACTGAAGAAGGCCAGTCTTTTCTTTCTGGAGCACTCTGTTTTCAGCACAGCCATTCTCTGCTGGAATGAACTTGTACTGCTGCGAGTCCTACACTATGACAGACTTGTAGTAGCCATGCTGCTGTGAGAAGGCAGTGTCTGTCTTTCACACTGCTGGGACAGGGAACCTTGTCAGGAGCCTCTTTTAGGCCTTTTTGGTTGAAAGATGTAGGGGCTCTTATCAGATGATTTATATTGTTGACAAGGTATTTTAAATACTAAAGTAAAAAAAAATTGAAAAATGTTTTCCTGCTGGGTATGGTGGTGTATGCCTAAAGCATTCAGGAAGCAGAGGCAGGAAGATCTCTATGATTTTGAGGCCAGCCAGGTCTACATTGTGAGTTCCAAGACAGCCTGGAAACCTGTCATAGAACAACAATAAAAAAGGAAAGTGTTTACCTGAGAGATAATATAATTGATTTTTAAATTTGAAGGAAGTTGCCAAGGCAGGAGGTCAAAGAAGAGTGTATGTTGTTTTGTTCCTAATTTCCTGTCTGAGAGACAGTTCTCAGAGAAAAGGCTGACATGTACTTCTGTTCTTATGGCCACCTGCATCAGCTCATTGTTGGCTTGTGCTCTGTCGTGGTGGTACTCTAACATGAAGATTTTCTCATTAAGAGTTAGCTGGTTTGTGACACTGCATTTGGTGCTATGTTTCTGAGTAAAAAGGTGTTTTGGAACATTAAGAAATTACAGTACTAGATGGTAGATAGAAAATGGATATGTAAATATCAGAATGATGCTGTTTTCCAGTGTGCATTATTTTCCATATAAATATATAGAACATTTCATAAAATGTTCCCAGACCATTTAAAACTCAAAGAAATGCAGCTGACGCAATGAAATACATAGAGTACTTGTAAAAACATACAGACATGCATGTGGATTGCTGCCAGACAGAAAATTTAAAGGCGGCTTGCTTAACTGCAGGGTGCTATGTTTTGTATGTGCCATGCTGAAAGTGTTAGTAAGGCGGGGTGTTGTGTTTCCTGAGAAAAGCAGATTGTCTTTGGACCTTTGTAAGTCACATGTTTCCAATGTCAGTATTTTGGTGACATTATGCCATCCTGATCAACTCAATGTTAAAAAACATTGCAGCCTCTTGTGCAGAATAGATGTTTTAAGACAAATAATTGTTTGCAGTCTCTGTCTTAAGTTTTGCAAAATGGCTTTCATAGTTTTATCATCTATCACACTGGATCTTTGAACTAATTCAGTGGAATGTTATAGATTGGACTTTGGTCTTAAAATGCGTTTACTTTAAAAAAAAGTATTGTTTTAGAGAATGTTAAGGACCCATGAAGTTTGCTTTCTGTAAACCTCTGGAGCCTTAAAGAAACAAACAAAAGTCTCATGCTTGAATTGTAGTAAACAATAGTGGGTGTATTGTCCTGGAACATTGTTCTGTTAGAATCTGGGACTCTCACTTTAGGGATGGCCTTGGATCAGATGCTGCTAACTGTTGAAGCAGTGTTTGCTGTAATGTGCTTGGGATGCCTTCTTACTGGCTGCCTTGGCATCTTCACTTTTAGTGTGTTAAATTCTTTCATCTATTTTCTTTTCTTAATTCCAGTCTATTATATTTATGAAAAAAACATTTAAAATATTAATTTAAAGTAATGGGTTTCTTATTAATATTATTTCTTATTACCAGAGGTTTAAAAAAGAAATTTAGGGACTTCGTCTAACATATAAGCAAGAAGTTTGAAGACTATACCACAAATTTTGATTTCTATTGCATATCCTTTCATAAGGTGGTGGTAGAAAAAAAGCTTTTATTTCTGCTGGTATTTTATGATTCTCAAGAAGCATAAATTACTGCAACAAAGAAGGCATGCTAGTAAAGATCCAATATGCAGTCATATGAATGAATTTTTTGGTTAAAAAATTATGTTAACCACATGGCATTTGGGAGAAAAGGAGCAAGTTGTGTGTGACTCTGGCTTTCCCACCCTCAGGTTGGTTGTGCCTCTCAGTGACATTGAGCTGCTGCTTTTGGGTTTACTTCTAGACCAGTTGTGTTTGTTTCAGGGGACAATAGTCATTGTGCTGCTGCTGTTGTTGCTGCTGCTGCTGCTGCTGTTGCTGCTCTGCCTCCTTTATCTCCTCCTCTTCTTCTCTACCTCCTATTCTTCCTCCTCCTCTTCCTTCTCCTCGTCCTTTTAAAGCTCTGCCACTCACCAGGTTTCTTGGTCTGTCTGTCACATCTTGCTGCTAACTTCTTTGTTAGACCCACACAGTTTGAACATGTGTGGGTCTGAAATACTCCCAACATCAGATGTTGGCATTTTAGGTTAAGAATGTTCAACCCATAAAGTCAATACAAATAGTTCAAACATGAAAACCTCACAAATCTTTAACACTCTGGTCCCAAGCATTTTGGATAAGACATGCTAAATCTAGACTTTGCCTGCCAGCTTAGCTAGTATCCTCTGACCTCCTCTTTCAGGAGAGTAGAATCCTGTGTAGGTCAAGCCTGCAGGCCAAAGACAGGCAATGCTTTTGCTATCTGGCTCAGGAAGGGAACTCCCAATGGTGCTGCAGGGAGCATTACTCTAGAATTCTCCAGCTCACAACCTAGACACATCATTAGTCTCAGTAGTTGAAAGTCAAGGTAAAGAAAGAAGGTAATTTTCACTTGTCTTTTTTAAAATCTCATCTTTTATATTTATTTTTGAGATTATAATTTAATTACATCATTTCCTCATTCTCTTTCCTTCCTCCAAACCCTCCCATATACCCTTCCTTGCTCTTTCAAATTTATGGACTCTTTTTCATTAACTGTTGTTATATGCATATACTCACAATATATTTATATGCATATGTATATGTATGTGTATATATTCCTAAATATAACCTGCTCAATCTGTATAATGTTAACTTGTATATGTTTCAGGACTCACCACTTAGCATTGGATAACTAGTTGCTGTGCTCTTCCCTGTGGAAGACTTTCTCCCACTCGCAGCATTCCTTAGTTATGTGTAATTATTTGGTAGGGTTGAGGTCTTCTGGCCTTTGTCTCATTCGCTTTGGCATGCTTATTGGTTGTTGTACTTGTTCAGCTCATGTTTAGGTAGTCGTGTGGTAAGACTTAAGGGTGTAGCTTCTGAGGTTAGTAGGAGACACAGTCTTACAGCAAACCCCTGATTCTTACAAATCGTTCAGCCCACTTTTCTGCGGTGTTCCCTGAGCCTTTTGTGTGCGAGTTGTCTCTGTTTTGATTGGGATCTAAATTCTGCATTTTGATTGGTCATGGTTTCCTGTAATAGTAGCCATTCATTGCAAAGCTAAGGAGACACGCCCAAAGAGGTCAAAATGGTCTGCATTATGTACTACTACCTATGTGGAGAATACTTTCGGTATTTGTGAGTATTTCTGTTCTTTGGTATAATCCTAGACTTAAAAAAAAAATCCAATAGTTTTTGTGATTTTTAAACATATTTCAAAAATTTAAAAAGTAGCTAGTTTACCCACCTATTCACTGAAAAATTAATTGTACTCTGGAAGATTTGAACCTTTGCAAGGATTCAGGTTCACAGGGAAGTCAATTGGCATTTTAGTGTAACTTTTAAAGACAAATGGAAACAAGCAGTGTATACTGTGAGATTATTGTTAAATGTAAATGGGAGGCCCCCAAACATTGCCTTTTGTACTGATAGATGATTTCCCAAATATATGCACTGTTCTGTCCTCTAGTCCCTTGCTGTGCATCTCTGAGGAGCCAAATCTTTTTCTTTTTTTTCCTTTCCTTCCTTCCTTCCTCCTCCTCCTCCTCCTCCTCCTCCTTCTTCTTCTTCTTCTTCTTTTTTTTTTTTTTGGTTTTCGAGACAGGGTTTCTCTGTGTAGCCCTGGCTGTCCTGGAACTCACTCTGTAGACCAGGCTGGTCTTGAATTTAGAAATCCGCCTGCCTCTGCCTCCCAAGTGCTGGGATTATAGGTGTGTGCCACCACACCTTCCTTTTTTAAATTATGTGTTTATTACTCTCTCTCTCTCTCTCTCTCTCTCTCTCTCTCTCTCTCTCACACACACACACACACACATACACACACACACAGACACACACACACACACAGTAGCTATCTTCAGACAAGCAGAAGAGAGTATTGTATCACATTGCAGATGGCTGTGAGCCACAATGATCGGTAGGAATTGAACTCAGGAACTCTGGAAGAGCAGTGAGTGCTCTGAACTGCTGAGCCATCATTCCAGTCCCCAAATCTCTTTCTTACTGAAAAGCTTACATGCTTTCCTAATGAGTTGTAGTTGGGATGCTATTAGCTTTTACACGGCACATGTCTGTGTTGACGTAACAGACTTAGCATTGTCTTATACTTACAACTTAAGAATGAAGTGAGCCCTTTAGTAACTACAGAGGTGCTCAGAAGGGATATTTTTACCTTTATATTTTTATACTTTCTATACAAGCCTATTTATGTCACTTCTCATAATATTGATTTTATACTGACAGACCAAAAGTGCTGGTTTTGTTTTGAAGGAAACTTCCTTAGTTGTGGCTTTGTTTTCATAAGCACTAGGGGAAGGATATGCTTTATTTTCCAAAGTGCTGGCTCTTACATTTGTTTCTTGAAAAAAATTCTTCCCTTGCTGTCCTTTTCTCCCGAGTCTGTCTTGTGCTTAAGGTTTATCAGGCCAACATCTGTAACGATGAAAAGGAGGCTGCTGATTAGAGAAGAAAAGTCAAGCAGGTTTAAGACTCATTTTCTTTGGAAAAAATATTGAGGGCATTTGCAGCTGGCAAGATTTTCACATTAGATAATAGTCTAAAGTTAACAGAAGCATCAGGCCTTTAAAATTTTTCTTTTTTGTATTTCTGGAGGAGGGCAATGGGAGTGCCTTGCTGAGCCCTTCCTTGTGCTCATCAACATAGCAGCCTCAGCTGCCCCCCTTGGATCCCCTGCCAGGGCTGCTATCATCTTCTGATCAAATATTAATGTGTGATCCTCTGCTTGCTCACTAATCCAAAGCCAATTAATATTATCTGTCAATTATTTACAGATCCTGAGGTGCAGAGGCAATTCCCGGAGGACTACAGTGACCAGGTTTGGAATGCGTAATTAATTTTTTACATGACAAAATTTATTTCAGAGTTGTTCAACATATTATTACTGTTCTTTTAACTGGAAGAGATAAATGAAGTTTTAGAAAGGAATAGAAATGGTAATTAGAAACCAAAGACAAAAAAGTAAAGCAGGTGAATGGGATTGAAAATATTCATGGTAGATTTACATGCCTGTAAACTGAAGGGTTTTTTGTTTGTTTTTGTTTTTGTTTTTAAATATACTATTTAAGTAGTCAAGCAGTCTGACCAGAAAGGGAGGAAGACTTATAGTGATTTGCAGTAGAGGTGACACTGCCTGTTGTCATCCTGGAATAAAAAGGTATTTGTAGGGAGAAAGTAGCACTGCCTATGAGATGGGGTATTGATGCTACCCAGGTGGTTCCTTCACTTTTCAAAGTTCTAGCACTTTGCAAACAACAGTGCTGACAATCTCATGTCTCTCTTCTTTTTTATAGCTGGTTCCAGGTTATACATTGGTTCTCCATTTTCTACCCCAAGGAATACTGAAGGCACTTTGTAGCTTTATTTGACTCATTGCATTTTTAGTTCAAATTTTCAATTTGACATACTTTTTAAATATTAAAAAAGCATCATTAACAACAATACTATCACACTTTATCTTTAGCAACTTTATCAGAGCTTTCACACAAGCACAATATTGTGCACAAAGCTTGCACTTAATGCATTCATTCAAGGTTCTCTGTTACCAGTCCTTGAGTGAGGGTAACTATCATAGGAAAGAACCATTCAAGGCAATGGTAGCATCTTTGTATTGTGGCCTGTCATAGAGAGAGCAAGGTATTTTATAGTCTTTTTGAAAACAGGAGTGACAGTGTGACCAGGCATATAAGCTATTCAGTGGCATGTTTTATAATAAGGCTTTGGGAGATAAGAATCTAGGACAGCTGATTTGGTTTACTTTGTGTCTGACCTCAAGATTAAAATAAGATTTTAAAAATAAATTAAAAACTTTAATAAAATTACTGAACATTTTTAATTATCTATAGGATGAAAAACTATTGTTTGTAATTCAGTGATGGTCATAGCTCTTAAGGAAATGATTGTTCTTATATCCTTTAAGTAGGTAAATAACCTTTGTGATCTCTGATCTGCATTATCCAGGGAGAGACTGTTCTATAGGAGAAAACGTTAAGTGACGTGATTTTTTTTTTTAAAGTATGTAACTTTAGAAATTGCATAGGTAGTAAGTTTGTAACAAAGCTCTAGAAAGTAGAAGTCAAACAAAAGTAGAGCTTAAGAAGCATAAAGAAATATAAACCATTCCAGGATTTTACTACTCAGAAGAAACTGCTGGAACAAATCAGGAGTTTTAGCAACTGTGTTCATTTCTCCTGAGTACATATGTGTGTATTCATCACGTGTTTGAGGAGGCTGTGTGTGTGTGTGTGTGCTATATATGCATATGAGTATCCACAGAGAAATCTAGACTGTTTTCGGCACTGTTATTGCATGTGGAGTCCAGTTGGCTAATGTGACGTTAACTGTAGTAAATGTAGTCCTTTACCCTTGTCAATAGATGGCCTTACACACATTTCCTGTATGATTAAAATTATAGTAAGCAGTTATGAAGTAATAGCTGCAGTTATCTTTAAAGGTGCTCACAGGATAGAGCTCCTTTGTTTGGAGGAGTGACACAGTGTTGGGTCTGAGATCCAGACCTCTGGGTTAAGGGAAACCTACAAGAATGTACACAACATAGAGTTGTTTGGCACCTTCTCAAACTTTTAAGATGTATACTTTCCCTTCTTGACCCAAACAACTCAGGAAATGAGGCATTTTTTTTTATATTATTTTCAACTTTCTAAAAATGTACATGAGGAATCATATTTACTATGAAAAAGAATGAACAATGCTTATTTTTATTTGCCTTTAAAAATCACTATATTCTAAAGTTATAAGCTTTGTTCGCATTATTGTTTGAGTAAACCAAATTATGTCTCTCCTGTATACTATTCAAATTTTTCGTCTCTCCCATATACCATTATAAAAGATTCTTGGAAATATTCTATTATGTGTAAACTTTAACTACAGCATTTCAGATATTAAAACATTTATGTTGTGGTCCTTAAGGAATATTTAAGATAATTCTCCATCCAATATAGCGCTTATTACTGTGTGGGAGGGTGTGAACACTCAGGTTCCCTCCTCCCCATACCCTCTCCCTCCAGTTTTCTCTCCTCATTCGTCTAAACTACCATAGCTTGTTTTTACATATAGTGTATTTTCCATGTTCCCTCACACTTGATCAGAGACGCTGGCTGATGCTAGATGTTTTATTCTGTGTGTTCTTTGTACCTTACAGTAAAAGAATCTGTCACAAATTATTGTGCCTCACTGCTTTAGAAACTGAGAAAAAAGGGAGGTTAGATTGACATCTGTGACTGAATAATGATGACCAGCCTTTTGGCTCTCCTTGAGCCACAAAGCTAGCACTGCCTTTAGAGTGGAAAAAGAAGTAAGAAGAAAGGGGAGGGATAAAAGAGAGTTACAAATCTGTGGTCTCAGAGATGTATTACTGTTGGGCCAGTTGTCTGCATGGTATGATAATCCATTTTGATCTTCTCTGTCTTAATTGTCTGCTAAAGACAAATGGGCAGTAAAAGTTCATCAGTTTCATCTTTTTGCTCCTCGTTTAGAAGCAGAATAAATGATCCATCACTATAGAGGAAACCTTTCTTTCTGTCACGGAAGTAATGCAGACCCAACACATTTTATTAAAATGTTTTCTCCTCATTATTTCAGTTCTCTCAGCTCTGATAGATCTTACTGTTTCATAAAAAATGTAATCTGAAATGTAAATAAGGGTCTTGATACAGAAAGAAGAAGTAATGAGCAGCCTGAGCCACATTTTAGGGCTCTTGATTGTAATTACTGACAAAGTGATTTCTCTGTGCCCCATTTATTTTCCTTCTTTAACTTGTCTGTGACACAGTCGGACCACAATGACATCTATGGTTTAAAACCATTAAATCACTGTAACACTCAATATTTCACTAAAAGTCTAGTAAGCCTGCTATTTTTAAGCCTGAGAATAGAGGCTTTGTTAATTCCTGGAAGATGTGCCGTGTCTATATTTTTTAAAAAGAGCAAAACAAACAACAAAAATTGGGATAAGCAAGGGCTTCTCAGAGTTCATGTTACTTACTCATCTGCTTTTGTTAAAGCTTAATAATTTTAATACTAAACTATCAACAGTGGTAGGGTTCTGATTTGAAAAGGATCTCGTACTTTTGAAAAAAATCCTTCCAACAGCTTATTGTGAAATGAAAAAAATATCTCTCTCATAAATATATAATAAAATAGGCAATTTTTAAAGAGTTAAGGTTATGGAATTGAGGATGGGTTTGGGCTTCCTTTGGGTTATGGGGAAAGTCTCTTCTTTTCAGCCTGTAACAATGAGCAGAGTAATGCAGCCCTCCCAGTCCTCAAAGACAGCATGCCAGTCAGACACAGGAAGTAAGAAAAGCCAGGAGGAGTTCTGAATCATGAACAAAAAAACTACAGTCAACCAGGTTCTACAGTTCTACACTCAACCAGGTGCATTTTTTTTTAACTTTTATAATTTGTTTACTCTGGTCATTTCTGATTATGGAAAGAACTGGTAAAACTTTATTGCATTAGAAGCATTTTAGTGAATACTAATTGAATTAAGGGTAAAACAATAGTTAAATTTACATGTTTGCAAATGGTTACTACTCTCATCAAAAGCCCATTATTGGCTTCAAAACAATACATATTATTTTCAGATTAAAAATTGGTAATAGTTATTGATACATGGCAAGAGATATTATGAAATAAAGATAGAGTAGCCTATCTGATACTTCCATAAGTATCATTGTACTATATCAAGTGAAACAAGCATTACATATGATTTTAAAGCATACTAGTCACAATATGATTATCATAAATCATATACAATTATTTTGTTCTCACAATTTTACACTTTTCATAGCCCATTTGTTCTAACAGTGACGATTAGATTTGAGGATACTAGAAGGTTTTATTTCCCCAAGTGCACATATAAATTTTGATGAAATAGTATCAGAGTGTCCTGGAAAGGGGTATGTGCACACTTGCCCACCCCTGTATCTACCGATTGCTAATAGAGTTACAGGTAATTCTTCTTTCCATTGGCACCGAAACACAGGTTATAATGAAACCAGTAATTTTATGCATTTATAGAAACTATAAAAAATTTATGGAAATCTTTATATAGAAACTAACAGTGTTTCTTGTATAACTTGTGTAAGCAATGTAGAAACATGGTGCATTGGGGAAAATAAAAAGGTGCTCTTTCTTTTGTGGTTTTATATGGTCTGTGTGATTTCAGAATTTCACAATCAACAAGCAAATTTAAAAAAAATGTCAATACTAAAAACTACAAAAAGGTTGTATAATTTGGACTAATTGTGATGGAAATTGTGATTTTTTAAAAGTAGCATGCAATTGCTTAAATATGGATTTTCATGTTTGTGTTGTAGATATGCCCTAAAGAAAACATTTCCTAAGCTTCTAATTATCCACGGATAACCTTGGGAAATTGATCAGAAGATTCTGATTAGAGAGATAGTCATGATAGTATTTAAATGAGCATTTCTACTTGGCTACTGATTATGGCTTCATTCTTTTGATGAAGTCCAGCATGTGAAAAGTTTCATGTTACTTTGTTTCAAATACTTATAGACAAAAACAGATAAAGCATTCTATTGCAGAATGTATTATATATTGATTGAATAAATAATCCCATTTAATAAGAAAATTCTATATTTAATATATACTTCCTAAAATTTTTACTAAAAAGGTAGCCCTGTTTTACTTTATATAACACAATGTATAATTCTTACACAAAATACAAAACAAGAGACATTATGTGACTTCTCCTGTTATTGTCAGGCAGGCAAGCATGGTGAAGAGGGCCCTCATCTGTTACAGTTGTAAGAAGAGGCTAAGGGTGGAACTGAGACATGGGCTCAGTGACTCATACACAGAAGAAGGAACTCGAGTGAGATAGCCCAGCTCTGGAAACTTCAGAGCTGCCTTGCTTTTGCAGTTTTTATTCAGCCTGGATGCTGTTAAGCTGCAGCCCACTGATGCAGTCTACTCAGATTTGCCTCTCTTAGAATTGTGGGTTTCATGTGATCTTGGAAACTTAAAAAAAAAAAAATCAGCACACATAGTATTGCTTTTAATTAAGATATTTCAAAATAAAATTAATTCTCGGTGATCTGCTCTTCTCCCTTCTACCCCCCCCTCCACCTCCGCCTCCACCTCCGCCTCTGCCTCCTCTGGCCATCCTGCCTACCTCCCCTCATGGCTTCCTTTTCACATTTGAAAACTTTTTGTCTGTCTGTCTGTCTATCACGGACCTCACTGATTGTTCTTATACCTACCTGCCTTCTATATAGCTGGAAATGACAAGTGTTTTGTGGCACTGGACACCACAGAATAGAATCTGGATGCATTTGCATTTCATTCATAGGATTTGCTTAAGTGATGGTGAAGTAGGTTAAGCTTTAAAACAACTCAACATCCCAGACTTTTGGTTTTTTCGAGACAGGGTTTCTCTGTGTAGCCCTGGCTGGCCTGGAATTCACTCTGTAGATCAGGATGGCCTCGAACTCAGAAGTTCGCCTGCCCCTGCCTCCCAAGTGCTGGGATTAAAGGCATGAGCCACACCACTGCCCAACCATCCCAGACTTTTTAAAAATAAAGATTTATTTATTTATTTTATGTATATGAGTACATTTGTAGCTGTCCTCAGACACACAGGAAGAGAGCATCAGATCCCATTGTAGATGGTTGTGAGCCACCATGTGGTTGCTGGGAATTGAATTCAGGACCTCTGGAAGAGCAGTCAGTACTCTTAACTGCTGAGCCATTTCCCCAGTCCCTATAACATCCAAGTCTTTATATAAATGTCTCAATAAGGAACTACCCTATCTGTCTTTTCCTCCTTATTGCTGTTTTTGATGGTAAAAACCAGTCTAGGAGAGTAGATTTGATTTGTACAGAGATTGGTAAATTTGTAGAGCATGGTCCAGATACTATGTAAGGAGGGAGGAAGAAAAGAGCAATAGACTAAAGCTCTGGTCAGTAGTAGGATAAAGAAGTAACTTATGGCTCGAGTGCATTGATTCTAATGGAATAGTGGCCTGGTCAGAATACCTGATGTCGGCAATGTTGAGTGATTATGCCATGGATGACAGGCGAATCATCAAGAGTGGTATAGAGAAGCTCACATGGAAAATCTTAGAGAGCTACCCTAAAGAAATAACATCTTTTAGACCCATGTTACATATGTGCTTTCTAAGATTGGCTGTTGACTTATGGGGCTTTTAACTAAATACCCCAGTAAATTTTCATAATTTTTTGTATCTACATCTATATCAGCTGTTAGCTATCCTATCCTATCCTATCCTATTTTATCCTATCTTATCCTAACCTCCCCTCCCCTCCCTTCCCTTACCCTACCCTACCCTACTCTATCCTACCCCATCCCATCCCATCCCATCCCATCCCATCCATGTGGTTTCTTAGAGTAGGGTAGGGTAGGGTAGGGTAGGGTAGGGTAGGGTAGGGTAGCCCTGGCTGCTCTGGGGCTCTCTTGCTGGGGATTAAAGGAGTGCATGACCACACCCAACTTTATCCTCTTATAAGTAGTTAGAATGATTTGTGAAAATTGAAGTACTACTTTCACCATTTTGGCTTTAGTTGGATGAAATGCAGCATTAATCAAGCTTCAGATATTGTCATATATTCTAAGACCAAGGAAATAAGATTTGAGATGATGAAGATAAAAATGGAGGAAGAAAACCCAATAGTGACAATTACCACAGCACAAAACCAGCTAGCTAGATAGTATGAAGAACAATGAGTGAACAAATGGATGAAGAATGAAAGTAAGTAATAAGTAATTTGGTATTCTAGCACTGTAGGTGGAATTGTAATTTTTGTATGCACAAATATAAATTCTTAACCCCTTTAACCTGAGAGGGGTTGTAAGCTTAATAGCTGTAAAAGTGCCTTGCTGTAGAGTTTTCTTGGAGCAGGGTATCACGTCCCATGCTTGCACATAGTGTGACTGTTTCAGTATATCGTATTACAGCTCTTGAAACAATTCATTGGCTTGAAGATGGATGCATGTGTCCAGATCAAATATCTATTGGGGTCCATATAGGATTTAATCATTTAATTTATTTGTAGAGGAGGAATTTTGCCCTGTAGCCAGGTTCTCTTTGAAGTCGTGGTCTCCTTCTTCATGCTGGGATTACCAGGCCATCATATAATCCTTACTTACATATTGTTAATAGATGTGTTGTTTTGTTTTTATCCCCCTCCCCCCCCCAAAAAAACATTAAAATATAAGTGTTGGGGCTGGATAGATGGCTTGATGGTTAAAAGCATTAGCTGCTCTCCCAGAGACCCAGGTTCAATTATCAGCAAACTTATAGAAGTTCACAGGTCTTTGTAACTCTAGTTGTAGGGGAACCAATGTCCTCTTCTGCCCTCTGTAGAAACCAGGCACCCACATGGTGCACAGACATAATGCAGACAAAACATCTGTCTTAGGGTTTCTATTCCTGTACAAACATCATGACCAAGAAGAAGCAAGTTGGGGAGGAAAGGGTTTGTTGAGCTTACACTTCCACATTGCAGTTCATCACTAATGGAAGTCAGGACTGGAACTCAAGCTGGTCAGGAAGCTGGTACAGAAGCCATGGAGGGATGTTCCTTACTGGCTTGCTTCCCCCTGACTTGCTCAGCCTGCTGTCTTATAGAACCCAAGAACACCAGCCCAAAGATGGTATCACCCACAAAGGGCCCTCTCCCCTTGATCACTAATTGAGAAAATGCTCCACAGCTGGATCTCATGGAGGTACTTCCCCAACTGAAGCTCCTTTCTCTGTGATAACTCCAACCTGTGTCAAGTTGACACACAAAACCAGTCAGTGCAATTGACCCCTTGTCAACTTGACACACAAACACATCACTTTTAAGCCTCAACCCTTACTTTCTTATTCATCCCCAAGATCTAAATTACTTTAAAAGTCCCACAGTCTTTACATATTAAAAGTTCATTCACTTTAAAATGTCCAATATCTTTAAAATTCAAAGTCTTTTAAAAATTCAAAGTCTCTCAACGGTGGTCTCCACTAAAATACTTTCTTCCTTCAGGAGAGAAACATATCAGGGCACAGTCACAACCAAAAGCAAAACTCAAACTCCAATGGTTCTATGTTTGGGATCCAACTCACGATCTTCTGGGCTCCTCCAAGGGTTTGGGTCACTTTTTCAGCTCTGCCCTTTGTAGTACACAGCTTGTCTTCTAGGCTCCAGCTGCCTGTACTCCACTGCTGCTGCTGTTCTTGGTGGTCGTCACATGGTACTGGCATCTCCAAAATGCTGCTATCTTCCATTGTAATTAGGCTTCACCAATAGCCTCTCATAGGCTCTCTTCATGGTGACAAGCCTCTGCTCCTATGCATGACCCCTTCAAGTCCTGGGCCATCAATTGCAACTGAAGCTGCACCTTCACCAATGGCCTTGCATGGCCTCTCACTGTGCCAAGAGCCTCAGCTGCTCTTTATGACCCCTTCATGCCTTCAAAACCAGTACTATCTGGGTGACTCTTACACAGTACCAAGTCCAGCCACAGCACAAAATACAACTGTGGCTATCTCTGGAACACACTCTCTGTGCTCTCAGAAAACACTTCCAAGAAGATTTCATCTCAGTGATGCTGGTCTCTTCTTAATCACCGATAATTTCTTAGCTCCAGCTAACCAGCATCAATAGTCCCAGTAACACAAAGGTTTGCTTTAGTGGTTCTGGTATCTTGTTACTCACAGCTGATTCTTCAGCCCCAGCTAACCAAAACCACAGAATCTTCACAATCAAAACATGGCCACTTTAAGAGTCTTTAATCTTCCCTCTGAAATTTCACAAGCCAGGCCTCCATTTTCTGCAATGTTCATAACATTGTCTTCCAGGCTCCTACAGAACTTTCCACAGCTTTTCTAGCTCAAAGTTCCAAAGTCCTTCCACAATCCTCCCAAAAACATGGTTAGGTTGTCACAGGAATACCCCACTACACTGGTACCAATTGTACTGACTGGTTTTGTGTGTCAACTTGACACAGGTTGGAGTTATCACAGAGAAAGGAGCTTCAGTTGGGGAAGTGCCTCCATGAGATCCAGTTGTGGAGCATTTTCTCAATTAGTGATCAAGGGGAGAGGGCCCTTTGTGGGTGGTACCATGTCTGGGCTGGTATTCTTGGGTTCTATAAGAGAGCAGGCTGAGCAAGCCAGGGGAAGCAAGCCAGTAAGAAACATCCCTCCATGGCCTCTGCATCAGCTCCTGCTTCCTGCTTGAGTTCCAGTCCTGACTTCCATTAGTGATGAACTGCAACGTAGAAGTGTAAGCTCAATAAACCCTTTCCTCCCCAACTTGCTTCTTGGTCATGATGTTTGTGCAGGAATAGAAACCCTGACTAAGACAAATTCCATACACATAAAATAATAAAAATAAAACAAACCTTTAAAAATTTAAGTGTCTGAGAATAGTAGGAGATGGTTGGCCTTATTTTTAGCAAATCATCCAATAATATTACTAGTGAACTAAGTCTAGTTTTTGATGAATTTTAAATTTAATAATTAAATTACTTATATTTATTTGTTTTGGGTATGTGTGCTTGTGTGGGAAGGCTAGAAGACATCTGGCAGGCTTGACAGCAAGTGTCTTTTATTAGCAGCACCAAGTCCCTGGCCCTGCTTTTGAGAGCATTTCTAGGCAAAGAAATGGCTGTGGCCAGTGTTAGGCTGGGGAGGGGCTTGGTGAGTGCGTGCTGAAGCCTGAGAGTGGTGAGGAAGAACATCCTCATTGGATGCAGGCTGTCTGAGGTTCTGTCTCAGCTCTGCCAGTTACACAGTGGGATTTCACTTTCTCCCTTGTAAACTAGAGATCAGCATAGTAAAGGCCTTACAGGATCTGCGTCAGGATTAAGTGAATAAAAGTTCATGAAGTGGAAACAAAACCAGAAAACAACCTGGTTTCCAATTGTAACCAGCAATTGCCGATTCTCTATTGCTATTAGAAGTAGATTTAAGGTGGCAAGCTAATGTTTGATGCTTTTATCAGTTGTTGAGGCTGAGTATGATAGATAACCTTTGCCTCTAGATTTCCAGATCCATCTACGGAAGATCTGGAAAAGTCCTCCTTGATAAGTCTATACTGTTCAGAATGAACCTTGAAGTCATAAGGAGATCACAAGTTATTTGCCAAGGAAAGAAAGAATGGGGAGCCATCCTTGCATATTCATGTACTGGGATGTACTAAAAATGTAAAAGCTTTTAAAATGGTGACAAAGGGGTTTTCAAGTACGTTAAACTTTTTATTGCAGTTATAAAATCTATATGTCAAGACTCTGGTGCTGAAAACCTCAGAAATTTATTAATAGGCCCCACCATCCTAGTAAGTGAGCCTTTTTGGTTGTGTATGGGCTTTGTATTACTAGGGTGCCTTTCATTTTGAAATGGTTATATGTAGTATGGTAAAGATTCCTCTGGCCATTATAATTTCTAGCTAACTTCAGTCATGACATAATAAGTCCAGACTGTGGGCAGGGGGCAGGGCTTGGATGAGTGGAAATGAAAAGAATTTATTTATAAAAATATTGAGATTGTTTCTTTTGTGTGTATATGTGGTGTTAGAAATAATACATAGGGTTGTCTTTGAAGAAAATTATATTTATTAAGGATTATTGCCTATCAACCTTGTCAAACATGAGACACAATGTTTCACATTGCTTTTATCCATAGTCTTCTTATACGCAGCTTACCTACATGGCAAATACTGATTTCAGTTTTAAAGAGAATAGTTTACAAGTCACCTCTTTTCTATTCTTAAATAAAATTAAGTAAAAATTATTTTATGTACATATTTAACCCACATGTATATCTTGTGTACCATGTGCATGGTGCCCACAAAAGATCATAAAAAGTGTTAGACTTCCTGAAACTGGAGTTAGAGAAGGTTGTGAGCTACCATGTGGGTTCTTGGAATTGAAAGGTAGCTAATGCTCTTAATTGCCAGACATTTCTCTATTCCCTTTCTTGTTTGTATTTCTGTCAGGAAACCCAAGACACTTAACACTTGCCTGTGTGGCTCCCTTCTCTGGGCGGGATGCCAGGATACTTACCCACTTTAGAGTCATGGCTCTTGGACTGGGTCTGGGATGTGGTACTGTGCATAGATGATAAGAAAAGTTTTTATTCATAATATTAAACAATTAAATAGTGTTCACCCTGTGACCTGTGAGTTTAGAATTTAAGCAAGATAGAACAAATTAAAAAATTATGAAATCTTCATTTGTAACACTAGGAAATAAAACATAGAGAAGGTTTTGTTGCTCCATACGAAGGTGAAGATATCTGAAATTGTATTAAGTCCTGGAATGCAAAGAAATAATTTAGTTGATGAGCCTGACGTCAGGTGAGTGAAAACTAAGTCTTCCAACATTCTTTTTCAGTTTTTCATCTCAAGTCAGCTAGGTGAGATAGGCACTCTTTCTTGTCTTCCAGACAAGCTAGTCTCTTTTTTTTTAACACTTCATATACCACAGCATCTAACCTAAGATGTGGGTTAGATATAGCACCCTAGGCTACATATTACAGGGAAGCACAGGCATGATAGAGGAGGAAGTTGGTTTCTTTCTAAGACCCTTTAGCACAAATCTTTAATTCTACAGTTGCAACTAGAAAGTAAGGTAGGTGACAGGTTTTAGCTTCAGTCAGCATAGTGGATTGCTCCTGTAAGCTGTAGCTATGTGTTTGAAACTGTGGAGACAGAATGCTAATCAAATAAGGCATGAGATGCACAGTGTCGTCTGTTCCTCCATCAGTCGATGTGAAGCTAATTTTATTCATGTTCAAGGTCAAATTCATCTACAAGAGGATAGCTTCTCTATAAGATTAGTAATAGACTTCACTGAACATAGGTAGAACTTTTACTATAAGACTTGAGTCTCAGTTTCTTTTTAGTAGCCACTTACACACCCCCAAAAAACAGATGACCACTGACATGTGAGAAAAAAGCCCTAAGGTTTGAATACGCTGGTTTCATAGCCAGATAAAATTTATACTTTATACCAATTTAGTCTTTGAATTATCTATATAATCCATATTCTTAGGCATAAATGATAAACAACAAAAACTACTAATACACCTATATTGGCTTGGATAGTTTCAACTCCTTTCAGTTTGAGTGATCCATGTATAAATCTTAACTTTTAACACTTGATTTTCTAGTAAATTCAAGTCTCTGGCTTTGCAGCTATTTTCACCAATTCTTATAGGAACTCAAGAGACAGGAAGAACTCATGGAGAACAGTCTGAGTACCTAGAGCCTGTATGGGCTGAGAATGGGTTTGAGTTGGAAAGTCATGTGCAGGTGGAATGTGAAAGGCCCTAGAACCTCCACTGAGTCCCAGTGTGTGAACACAATGTCCACACTCCCTTCCGGGACATAGGATCCTTTATGCAGTGACCTCTGCCAACCCATCCATTTTTACCTGCCATACCTTCTCTTCTTACCAGTCTTCCTTAAAGCTCGTGTCCTGGGGTCTCTTGCTCAGGAGCCTGTGGTCCTGCTGCTGCTTTTGCCTCCCTCTTTCTGTCTCTTCCCAGTTCTTGCCTTGTGAATTTCTGCCCACTCCTTGAGCTTCTCCCACTCTGTCACTTTCTGAGAAGTTATTCATGACCCTTATGTCTAAATTCAGATATTAAAATCAGAATATATCTAAACGGTGCTATTTTGTTTATAGAGTTTTCTGTTCTTTTCTCTCATAGCTCCTGTGCAGTTTGAGTGATCCATCCGTGCGTTTATTTCATTAGTCTTTGTCTCCTCAGTTAGATCTTACACTCTGTGTGGACAAGCACTGCACCATACCTGGTACCTGGTGTCTGTCTCATTCCTGGTTTGTAGCACATTGTTTGCTACTAAATAGTCTGTTCAGCAACATGCTTAAATGATACTCTTAGGAAGATATTGTCATTTCTTTTTAAGATGGTCTTAAAGTAGACCTGATTTTAGGGGTTGTTTTACCCTCTGCCATCTTTCCAAATACTTTTAAAGGTTTCAGGGACCTTAAGGTGTTTCTTGACAAGTTATCTTGAAATCCAATAGCCATGTTTGAATCTTAGTCACACAAATGGATCATCTACCCCCAGAAAGAATCAGTGGTACTCTGAGAGCCTTTCTTGAACAGATGGAATGGGTCAGAGCTATATAGGTGGTGAGCCTGGATCTTTGACATGTTGAACTTGGGCCTAGAACTGCGGAGGCTGTCCAGAACAGAGGACTGACGACTAATTTACCTGCGGAAACTACAGTGTAGGTGTAGGAGGCTACAAAGAGAGAAGAAAGTGAGCGTCCCAGGAAGGGATTAAATTGAAAGGTGTTTGAGAGGGCTCCAGAAAGAAGGCTCTCCACTTTCTTCATCTAACAGAAGGTTGGACAAGTAATGGTATAGAACAGAGTAGTGAGTGGGGCATTAGGAAAACCGTGCCCCCCTCTTATGCTGCTTTAGGAATAATTACGAACAGAATGAATCTCAAGTGGAAAGATGGTGACAAATTCAGAGACCATGGAATTGTTTGCTTAGAAAAGCCATGGACCCCACCTGGGGATTGTGAGCGAAAGGAGGAAATGCTTATGCGATAGCTACCAAACAGTTGTGAATGCTAGGTGTTAGAAAAGAATCTATAATTCTGTTGTATATTTTAAGAAGTTTTCTGTTTAAAAGGCCTTTAGTAGACATTTGGACATTTAGCTACAGTCACATGTGATTGCCAGTTCACCATGGAGCCAATATGGGTAGCAGTGTCCTTTTACCTCCTAGGAAGTGCTTCTCAGCTTTTCTAATACTGTGACCCTCTAATACAATTCTCATGTTGTGGTAATTGTTCACTATAAAATGAATTCATTGCTCTTTTCATAACTGTAATTTTGCCACTGTTTGAATCATAATGTATGTCTGATATGCTGGATATTTCATATGTGACCCCTGTGAAAGGGTCATTTGATCCCCAAAGAGGTCATGACCCACAGGTTAAGAATCACTGTCTTAGGGGTTTCTAGAGTTTGGAATACTGCCGAGTCTTTGTAATATTAGTGCGCTCTCTCTCTCTCTCTCTCTCTCTCTCTCTCTCTCTCTCTCTCTCTCTCTCTTTCTCTCTGCTTCTCTTCTTTTTTCACCCTCCTCTTCTTCCTCCTCTTCAATTTTGTATGACTGGCATTTTACTCAGGTTTGTTCCCTGCAGTCAGCTAGTCAGATTCTGACTGGAAAACTGGCACTAGTGTTTTTAGTAATAGTTTTTTTTTTTTTTTAATGTGTGTGTTGGGGTGGGTGGTGGTGGTGTTTTGAGACAGTGTCTCACTGTGTAGCTCAGTTTTTTCCCAAGTTCACGATCCTTGTGTCTCAGCTTCCTGAGTATTAGGGTTGCAAGTGTGTGCTACCATGCCTGGCTGTGGGAATGTGTTGTTGTTGCCTTTTTTTTTTTTTTTTTTGTCATTTTCAAATTATGTTATTGTTTCCTTTTGACCCTTTTTAGTGGTTTTAAAAGTAGACTATATGATAGAAAATGTAACTGATCCCAAGCCATGAAATATTTACTACAGGCTCTTTAGAGAAAAGGGGGTATGTTCCTAAACAGATCTTTAGGTTCTAAGTTGTCAAAAAATGAAGCCCAGTTCAGTGAGCTTCAGAATAGCCTCAGTACTTTAGGGCTTCTCTTTGAAAGAGAGACTTAAGCTGCTGACTCCCGAGAATACATGTGATGAGTGAAAGACTGGCTTGAAAGCTGCCTTGTGTGACTTGACGCTACATAGAGAGGGAAACGACTTACAAACATTATGGGTCACAGAAGAATTCTAGAAAATGCGCAAGCCTATGCTGGTCCTGTTGCTGCCCTTAGTTTATCTCAGGCAGCCACAGGTAATTGCCAGTTCATGTGAGTTGAAACCGGGGTAAAATTAAAACATATATATATATAAGGTTGAATTCTTTTCTTATATTTTGCTAGCCTTTTGAAGAGATTTAAAAAAGTAAAATCTTGAATGCTAGATTTTAGGAAACCTCTTACAAAGTTGTCTTATTTTGCTAGTGTTTCATATCACCTGCCTTCTGTCTCAGCAACAGAATGCCATCAGTGTGTTCTGACTGTAAGTTTCTTCAGTCCAGACTCCTCCTTCTATCCCCCTTTCACTGTAAGTTGTGATAAATATTAGTTGTGAAATACAGATGGCTGTGCAGTGGACCCCGGTTTAATCAGTTTCTAAATAATACTCTTTCCAAAGCAGGTCTAATATTTACACTTTGATTCCCGTTTTCTGCTTGCAGTGTTTGTTGATGGCATCTATCTAATATTTCCTGGCACTGGATAAATAAAGGCTGCTATTTCCTTTTCAACATTTTCAGCTATTATCCCCATGCAAGAGCTAATAAGTGGAGGTTAGGTAAATTACTAAACCATGATCCTGTCTATCAGAAGAAGCTAGGAGCCTTGATTAACATGCTTGTTAACTGATAGGTTCAGTTCCATACTGGTAGTGCTAGAATACTTTGTATAAACCAAGCAGTACAGATTCCTTATTTTAGCACTAAGACTTACAAAGGCTTCTTTTAGCAGCCTTTAATTTTGTACTTATGTATGTGACATAGCCTGTGGCTGTGATAGCTACTGTGAATCTGCAGTTGTTTGGGGATGAAAGGAGGAGGCAGCTGGAAACTCGGTAGCTACATCTAGCTGTCTACCTAGAGAAGGCCTTGATTTCAAGTTTATCCAAACAAGCTCGACTAATCCCAACTATCTAGGGGGATCCACTGTCAAAACAAGCAGCGTGGCCCTGAGGCAAACACAGCCATACAGAAATGAAGGCTGGGGCTTCCAATACTCTGATGACTGCATACTGGAGGCTTTTTTCCCCCCAGAAAGAGGGTAAGAGAGGTAGAATTTGCATAATGCCTTTTCATTGGAAACTTTTGGAAAGCTGACAGACCCCCAGCTTATAGATCTGTAGCCACAATACAGAGTCTATAGGAGAATCCTTGAATGACCTAACCATATTGAAAGGAAATATAAAAGCGTCCAAGTATAGCCAAGAGAGAGAGGAAAAGAGGCCGATGCATTGTCTAACATCTGCTGCACTTCTCGTTAGTTTTGTTCTTTGCTATTCTATGTGGACTTTGGAGAAGCCTAAGACAGCCTAACATGAATCCTATAATCTTCCTTCTGAATATTTATGTAGCGTGCCAGCTTCTAAGCTGTCCTTTGCATTTTCCTACTTCCCCCTCATTTTCATGCTCTCAAATGAGGCCAACATTTCAAAAGCTAAATAAATGTTTGTGAATGTTTATAAAAGATTTGCATAAATTTGTCCTTGTCTGACAAAGATCACTTTTTTCTTATGCCAGTTCTGAAAAAAAAATTTTTTTTAAAGGTTTTGGTGCTTGTCTTGACAACAAAGTCCCACATCTCAGAACAATGATTGCTGATTAAGTGGGTATGCAATTGTGCCTGAATAGGCTTTCAAGATACTGGGTAAAAAGACCCATCATCTGAAGGCTGAATTATAGAATTTAGAAAATGTTATCAGAGGTACATATTTAAATAGATTTTTATGGTACCATATCATTAGATAAGACAAAGAGTTCTTATGAGTTAAAAGAAAAGTATAACCACCCATGGTTTAAGAAATTGTCCTGTATAAATTTTAATGATTAGAATGTTTCATTAACTCAGAATATCACCTCTCTGATGTTTGAACATGTTTAAAAATAATCTTTAGACCTTTAAGCATTTTTTGGAGCCTGTAAATCTCCCAGCGGCATATGTGAATATGGGTACTGGGGTGGTGATCAGAGGGAGTTTAGTAGGCAGTCTTTTATGACATCTGAATGCTCAATCATACCTTGAGAAAATACAAACTATGAAATATGTGTCAGTGCTTAATTATAGGACATCCATACACATAGCACCCAGACACTTGTGCCACCAGTGTGTTTTCTGAACTCATTTATCTTTTAAAATTAGAATAGATTTTGAGGGGTGGCAGGGGAAGTTGTGGGGAGAGGCGCTAATTTAGTTCCAAGGTATTGGAAGATTGGCAGCAGAGAGAGGTAACAGGCAGCTCTGTTCATCTTTTGGTTGTATTGGTTTAGAGGTTTAAGTTGTCATTAAGGCACAAACTAGAGCCACTTCTCTGACACAGTTTTTATCACATCTGCTAGGCTTGTGTCCCAAGAGGAGACGTGGGGAGCAGTGAATTCAGCATGGGCCCATTATCGACTGCTTTTTCGTGTGTTGTAAAAGGAGTGAGACCTCAGGGAGGCTTGGAGCCTCCTCCCGTGTAATGTCCAAGTCAGATTTGAAGGACTGGTGGCAGGAAAGCTTTGGCCTTGGGGTGTGAATTCTAAGAAATAGAGGCACAATTAAGTTTAAAAAATTCAAGGACTTTGAGCTTGATAATGAAAGATTTTTTTTTCTAGACTAATGTGAGCAGAAAAGATGCCCATCTGTGCACATTTTTGTGTGCATTTAAAATATTTAAAAGCTGACAGCTTTTAATATGCTTACAAAATAGTATTTTTATCAGTGCTCTTTTTTCTTTTTCTTCTTTCAGTGTTCTCTCTCTCTCTCTCTCTCTCTCTCTCTCTCTCTCTCTTCTTTCTTTCTTTCTTTCTTTCTTTCTTTCTTTCTTTCTTTCTTTCTTTCTTTCTTTCTTTCTTTCCTATTTTCCTGAGGGCAAATGACTTCTTGAGGGAATTTGTGTTTGCAGTTTTACTGCAGCGACCCTGTTGCTTTGGTATTTGCTGACTTGAGACCCTTTCCTTTTCCCTTTATTAGACTTGTTGGTAATAGACTTGCTCAGATAACAGGAATATAAATGATTAAGGAACCGATCAAGCTAAATCAATTTTAAGCAGTAAAGTGAAGTCTACTTCAGTACCACTGATGTCACAAAATATTAATTGTATGAAATGGTAACCAAATCATTTGTTCACTTTGGAACTATTTGACACAAACCTTATAAATTGTATTGGCATTTGACACAGGCCTCTCCGGTTTTAACTCTGCTGTGAAGTTTAAAGTTCATTAGGTGAACTTTTGGAATACAGGATACTTTTTAATATTGTGACCACAGAATAACTTGTTTGTAGGGAATTATTTGGATGAAAGGAAAGAACACAAGATAATAAACTGAATTTTGTTTTTAAAAAAACCTGGATTTTTACTTTGAACTTGAGGTCATACACTTCTGTGCAAATATGGATCTTTAAAAGTCTTTGATAATGTATATAAAAAGTTACTATATGTTGAGTATGTTGGGAAGGTCATTCTCTGGTAGAGTACTCACTTGAAATGCCCAAGGCCCTGAGAATTGCCCAACTCCCAGCATGAGTTTTTTGAAAAGATTATATGAAAGAAATCGTATGATACACTTATAGATTATGATGAATTTACTTGATTCTAATGGTATCTTTGCATTACCACATTGATTCTGAATGCTACGTATAAATCAAAATTCTATGCATTACTAAAATTTAAAATTTTAAAATGGGAGTAAATATTGAATATTCTTAAAAGAGAAAATTAGCACAGTGCATTTGAGCAGTATTGTTAAAAAACTGACCTGGCTTTTATGTTCAGTGTTGAAAGGCCATTCTGTAAAAACCTTTATTCAAAGCCTCTTTTTGTCACTGAGAGAGGAAAAATAAGAGATTTTAACCATGATATGGATCTTGAATTTAATTTGATGCTTATATTGAAAAATAAAATTTTATTTACTGATTTTACAGTTAGGAAACTTCTGATTAACATTCTTGAACCTGATGCTAATTAAACGTCCACGAGCTTCTGTTCACTGTTCTTAATCATAAACATTAAAAACCCTTGTTAGCGTTCCCTTGGAGTCCCTGGTGTTAACTTGGAATGGCCTAAAGTATAGATCGCGTTAGCTTTTGTGTGCTTGAATCGTGTGTGCTCTGTAACTTTCAGCTTGGGACTTAAGATCAGTCAGCGGCTTCCTGTCCCATCAGTGATTCTGCTCTCCCTTGGAGGAGTGGGAAGGTCAGCTTTTCCTCATGCTTCTAAAATACAGTCTGAACACAGTATGGTAGAAATATGAGCTTCTCTTTTCCTCACGTACCTATGATTTTGAAATTAACAAATATAAATATAAAAAAACTGAGGAAATGTTCCTCCACCAGCTGCCCTCCCTCCTTTTTGTCCTCCCTCTCCTGAAGGTAAATTATCAGCTGCTCTGTAAGCTTTTAGGATGCACTGAAAGGCTAATTGTAGTTTCACATATTTTAAAATACATTAGTTTATTCACAGTAATTCTTAGATGTTTTATTACACATCTTTGCCCCTCCCTCTAATTATGGTGACTGTGCCTCATTTTAGTGTTTCTTACTTCCAGGAGACACTGTAAGGTCAGCTGGCACATTTGTCCTTCAGAGAGTACTTACTTGTGGAGTATGTATGTCTATGTCTGACTGCTGTTTTCATCTGCCAAATAGAAGTTATTTTTGTTTATAGGTTTTATTAAAGATGAAAACAAAATATTTGGTTTAGGAAAGGATCGCTGTTACAGGATTGCCTACATCCTTTTGAAGCCCATATTTAGAGAGACATGGTCAAACCTTCTCTCTGGTTAACAGTCTCAGATAAATTCATTGACTATAGTCTTCAAAGCTTTATTCCCATTAGGACTCTATAATATTATAAATATAAAACCTGACTTAGTTCTTAAGAGAATGTCTCAGTGTTGGAACATACCTGTCTTTCTCCATAGTGAGGAAAATTCTCTTGATGGGCTTTCTGACCTGAGGTGAGACTTCCCATTAGGTAAGATGAACCCAGAGTGGACCAAGATTAGCCCTGAGTTAATTTCTGGCTTCTGTTGTTTTGTCCTGCCTTGGCTGTGTTGGCTTGGTCTCCTGGTGGACAGAGTTTTGTGCATGGTGCTTCCCTGCTCCCATACAGCTGGCTGTTTAATATATGCATAACTGAAAGGGTTGTGTGGCTGCTTCCCTCCCCCTCCTGTTTCTTCCCACTTAAAAAATTATATATTTCTTTAGAAAGAAAAGCATTTTGGAAATTGCCTATTTCATAAATTGTCTGGTGACACAAAGAGGTTGACTGCTATTTTCTTGTCTCATTTATTTTGAAAACTTTGCTACCAAACTCACCTTAATCAATGAGCTCAGTGTTGTCTCCAATAAGTTATGTGTTGGATATATTGATTGGGAGGGATTTTAGAAAACCCATCTGGGGTTTATAATGTCAGCAGTGTTTTGATTATGAAAAGAGTTGGAACCTGGGGACAAGGAACCAGGTGGTGAATGTCCTAAAGCCAGTGGTGACATGGTGTACTGGTTCCCTCCTGGGATCTAGTTCATGCCCTGCACTTTAGCTGTGATGACTGGCTACTGTAGATCTATCTATCTATCTATCTATCTATCTTTCTTTCTTTCTTTCTTTCTTTCTTTCTTTCTTTCTTTCTTTCTTTCTTTCTTTCTTTCTTTCTTTCTTTCTTCCTTTCTTTCTTTCTTTCTTTCTAAAATGTTAAAAAAAGTCAAACTGCATATAAAACGATTTGTGAAAATATAAACTCAGGAATTGATCTAGAGAACTGGCACACAGTCCTCCCCACCCCCACCTTTGCAATGAGGTCGTTTACATTTCATCAGCTGCCCTGCATTTCTGAGATCCCCTTTATGTTACTGGAGTAGAGGCTGAGCTGAGGCCTGCTGGCTGAAAGAGCTTGTGTGGGAAGAAAAACAGTGAAATTGACATCTACAAACCAAGTTCCCTAGCCAGACATAGTTGTTGAGAGAAAGAGGGGTTGGTCAATGATTGTTTCCCCAGTAAAATTAGTGTTGAAATATTCTGGGATACACTGCAATAACTAGAAGGCTCAAAAAATATTCAAATCAGGCTTTTATTCCCCTCTCCCTTGGAGAGTGGTCTTTCCATATGTGAATAATTGTGTTTTTCTTTGGACAAAGAGGATAAGGTAACTGAATATTTATATATAATGCAAGCATCAGTATGCAGAAAATTGGTTTATTTTGGCAGCTTTTATTTATAAAGAACATTGGTTGTTTCCCTCTCTTGTCTTTCTCTCCCCAAACTCAGAAGTAGATATTTTAGTTCTGATTGAATTGTGAGATTATGCCTATTACCAAATAGATGCTCATTTTGCCCTTCTGACAGCACACTACCATCTTGTTTGACTTAAATTGAAATATCAAGCTCTCGTGGCATCACAAACATGAAGAAGCATACGGTAATATGCAAACACGAGCCTGCATTTTCTTACATACCGTCTTCCCTCATCTCTCCTAGCCTACTACCTTGTTGTAAGAAAGGACAGTTTGTGGGAGGTGGGTTATATGCAGCCTATACTGGTCATTTCCATATTTGTTCTAATATTATTTAACCGTCACGTTCATGGTTGGTCATTACATTACATTAAAAAGTGGCAAGTAGTTTCTATATTGTAGTGAGTAATAAGTTGGGCATATTCTATTCCTTTGAATCTGCTGTAGAGCACAATGCTTTCTTGTAGCCATGGGGGTCCTTTCTTTCAAAAATCTTTTGAGGCCTTTTGCCAGTGCAACTCCAGCATAGAGTAGAGAAGTGCTTTCTGTACCTGAAACTTTTGAGGAGTAAAAGATGACTTGTCTTTGTAGCTGCTGATATTAGCAATGAATGGGCACATGGTATTTTTAAAGAATGTGTATTAAGGTGAGATAGGCCTTTTTGGTGTTATCATGGTGTCATGGGAGTTTTGTGTGTGGATAATATATTTTATAATTCCATTAAAATGAGTGTTTTATACGGTCTCTTTTCCAGCATCTGACTGATAATAATATATCCAGAGAAGCTGATCCCTATATAAAGTTCTATTTTAGCTCACACTACTAGTTTAAAACCACAATAGGTAGACTGCTGAATGCCATCAAGAATGTCCAGTTAATAGGTAATTCCTCTCAAAATATGCTTATATTCTTAGTTACTTTTTCTGTCATTACTGTTTTATGGCATGCCTTAACAGTGCTGTGATGTATATAGATCCAGTCCAAAATGATATTAAAACTAGGATATGCACAGTTGAATTGTGTTGGCAGAACACACACTGGCACAGCAAGTCAATGTGATTTCTGCTTCACTGAGTGGGTTATTAGATTGATGTGGTTTATTTCTTGAATGATAGAACTGGTTTTAAAAATAAATGAAGCGAGAAGCATCAATTCAGTTAGCATTGATAATTCATTATTATTGGTTCGAAAAGTGCTACATTTGTAAACTGATCTTTAATTTATCACTTGGATTAGAATTTGCAACAGGCAGGATTGTTTTAATTTGAACCAGTTTCCCAATGACAAAAAAAAAAAAATGTTCTTCATTTTGTCTTGAGGTTGGGTTTTTAAATAGTTAAACAAAATCAAATTCATGAAAGGAAGACTATTTAAAAATGTATAACTTTTATAACATTGGTTAGTGACCAACTGTAGGCTGTTCAAGCCTGTGGTCAAATTAAGTCAAGGTATAGAAAACTCTATGAAGGGAGTAGTAGTTAATTACTTGTAATGTGGTTAGCTGTGCTCATGTATGTGTACGTAAAAATGTGTCTATTAGGAAAAGTTCCCCTCCCATATTGTGTTGAGTGTCCCAGTGTTCTTGTTTTAATATAAGAACACTGTCTTTTATGAATAAGTTTTCAAGATGCTGCTTCTTCTTGTGTCTTCTCCTGAATAATATGTTTGCCTTGATGTGCCTCAGCATTTGTAAAAACATTTTCATGCATTTCAAACAGGTAAGTATGTCTAATTAAGATAATGATGTTTATCTAAAAACAGTGGTCATAGTTTGATTCCAGAATTACTATATGACAACGTTTTGATAAAGCAACCAAATGAAGTTTTAAACTCTAAAAATGAAGTTAAAAATTTCCAGGAACAATTATCTTCAAGTTGGCTTTCTATTCTGCTATAATTTGGCCTATTGATGCTGGGAAGCCTTGTCTAATCCTGGCCCCCTCTGTTCCTAGGTAACAGGCAAAAACAGTGCCAGCAACAGCGGCCCTGCCAGGCCAAACCCATGTGGCTCCGTGTTATTCACTCTGATCCATATGGTCAGGCTGGAGATGGTCCCTGGAGGGGTGTTAACACACAGCAACCCCAGCACCTCCCTCCCCTCAGAGCTCTCCTGCGTGGCGCCTGCTGCTTGCCCATGTGTGATTCTTGATTAATTTTTCATTTTTAATGAAGTTTGATCATGTTTATTATTTCTCATGATTGACTGCCTCGTACTCCTCCCGTGTAATTGATAAAGCACATATTTCTTCATCTGTCTCCTCTTTCTTTAGGGTAAAGTTGCTAGATGGTGTTCTGTGATTAATGTTAGATTTATTGGTCCCAATAGATGTTTAAATTATCTCTCTTTCTTTCCACAGGAAGTTCTACAGACTTTGACCAAGTTTTGTTTTCCCTTCTATGTGGACAGGTAGTGTCAGATTTTCTAACTTTATTAGTCAAAAAAAAAAAAAAAAAGAGTAGTAATAAACCTGCTATAGAAAATAAAAGCCATGCCATTCTTAACATTCTGTCTGTTTAACCATGATTTAATGCACCTCTGCTCCAAGGAGAGTTGCAGTATTCTCCTTTCCTGGGAATTTTATTGACACTATCAAAAAGTTTAAAGCTTAGAGCTATGTGTTGCACAGTTTGTGCAATGTATTTTGTGTGGCACTAAATTTTTGACTTTGGTTATCAGACGTAAACTATGATTAAGAATGGTTGGTACTTAATTTAATACTATTGTATTTGCATTTAAATATTAATATGTTTGGCTTAAACAAATAACATGATTATCTGGCTTTATGGTTTGTCAACCCTTGGTTTCAACTCTAAATTTAAATAGATGTGGTTCTATCTTGTTTAGAAGCATTTTACTACTTAAAAGATTTTTTTGCTAGATAGTGTTTTACATTTGACTGAAGATAGTGATCCTGGGGAATTGGTATTTTCTATAGGCGTGAATACTAAAACATACACAAGCTCCTAAACAGTCCTTAGTATTCTCAGCATAAGAAGTGATTTGTGGGGGAAAAGGTACAAGTGTAAGAACTCTGGGTAACTGAAATGCGAAGAGGCTCATTTTGTTTTGTTTGTAAATAATTCACTGCACAATGGCAACCTCTTTTCAAAAACTTTATTTAACTTTTTTTAATTGTAACCTT
This sequence comes from Apodemus sylvaticus, assembly GCF_947179515.1. Taxonomy (NCBI): domain Eukaryota; kingdom Metazoa; phylum Chordata; class Mammalia; order Rodentia; family Muridae; genus Apodemus; species Apodemus sylvaticus. Next base: position 17,505,917 of record NC_067476.1, on the reverse strand, counting down.
TTAATGTTAGCAAAATGGCAAGGTGGTGATCTTTATTTTATTTTCAAGAATTGTTTGCTATGGTCTCCATTCCAGTGAAGCATTTATTTTTGTGATTTTTTTTTTTTTGTCTCTCTTTGGTTTTCTTGGGAAATTGAACTGAGACTGTATATGCATTATATTTTCCCCCTTAATCCCACTTTTAGAGTTATTGAGCTTGTAGAAAATATGCGAATTATGACTAATAGATTGCATAGCGAAGTTGTATAAAGCGTAAGCCTTCTTTAGGAAGATTCTATCGTGTATGTTTAACTTTCACAAATAAGGCATGATGTAAAGGATTTGAGTGGTTTAGAGAGCATGTGGATAGTGTGCTACTGAGTTGATTTCTATATGTTGTGTTAGCAGTATCCTGGTTCATTTGGCATAAATGAAGCCTAATAGTCGTGTGGGATGAGACTTAGTAGCCACAGGAGTTTGAGTCCTAAAAGCAGCTCTGGAATGCTGCCGTCACTCAGCATCAATGTGCTCCCCACTTCTCACGTGTTGTTTGTAAGCCAATCAGCCATTGCAGTGCTTTCAGACTCAGAGCTTTTAAAACCGGACACCAGGATGTTTTAGTAGCAGGTCTCTGCTCAGAACAGAATAGCCTTGGTTTTAAGAGGGTCTGTCTTTGTATCCTATTGCTTCTATTAAAAAAAATAGCAAGAAGTATACAATATTGTTGAGAGATGTTCAATACAAATTTTGTATTTATGTATATGAATCAGCAATGTATAAAATTTCTAGCCACCTAAGAACTGTGTTACAAATTATAAAAAGCCACAGTTATACAAATTAATAAAGTTAAATATAACTAGACATTTGACAAAATATATAAGAAGACATTTTGATAGGGCTGCTTGTTAGAATGGTGATCTTGGATTAATTGATTTTGTAACTAATATTAGAAGACACTCCCACCATAATGCAAGTGTGTACATACATGTGTATATACAAATACATTCCTCTCATTTACTCTGCACACAAACACCCTGAATACCTGATCATCTGGATGATTTTGTTCTGAAATAAAATAAAAGTAGCATCCCTTCAGGGATTATTCTGAAACATCCTCCCCCTCTCTGTCTCTCTCTTTTTTGTTACCTGTAACATGGGAAGTTTCTTTATTGTTATCGGAAAACTATTTTTCTTGTGAAACGCATCTGTGCAAATCACTCACTCACATCAGTGGTGCTCTTTATTTTTTCTTTTGCATCATTATTTAGGGATATATTTTGATAATCAGTATGCAATAGTTTGTCTTCACATTGTATTATATTCCTTAAATTAACTTCTACAGCTGCCCCAAATAAGCAAAATAAAGAAGATCCCACTTTATTTGGGAGACTATTTTCTCTTCTTTTGTACCTCTTTAGGTAGTCATACTTTAATATAGAAGTCATCACAATTAGACTCATTTATAAGAAATACAGAGGTTTTAATGTCAGGATTTTTTAAAAAAATTAGTTGTTAGCAGTGTCAAATAAATGAAGCCAAGTTCTGAGGCATGCAAGTGTTCTCAGGTCTCTGGAACTGACTGACGTAGCAAATAGAGTAGCATGGGCAATGATGAGGTGAGCAGTGCCCAGGTAATGACCCTTCCTGACCTCTGCTTCTATGTCTTTCTACCTTAGGGAACAGCCATCCAACCTTCTGACACTCTATTCTGTACCAGGAGTGGGACTTGCACAGTCGTCATCAAATCTCCTGTCAGCACTGATGTCTTGCCATCTCTTGTGCTGTTTTAAGGTGGTTCTTTCTGAAACTAGGACTTGTCAAAAATAATAATGCTAGTATCTCTGCAGAAGAGAGCCTTTCTCATGTATTATCTCATTTTATCATCTGGCTGTAAGACAGAAGAGCAAAAACGTGTTCTTCATTTGAAATGTCTGAGTGTGGGAGGGATTATGACTCACCCAAGGTCCTGTTAGGCTTATAGCCTGTCCTAAGTTTCATCTCCCACTAGACCACCTTGTAGAGAGAAAGTAGCTAGCAAAAATAGAGAAATCAGGAAGAAAAATTAGCTTTGAGTGCCTAACTGATTCTTGTCAAGTGCTTCCCTAGCTGGTTGCTTCTTCCCTTTCTCTCTTAGCAGTGGTCAGCTTTTCTGTTGTATAAGCAAATGCTTATTCAGGACAGGTCCCATTGTGTTGAGGTAGATGCAGAATATAGAAGTGGTGTCAGATTTGAAGCTCTTTCCTCTATGTATTTCCCAATTTAATTCAGGACATTCTGTAAAGGCATTTTAAACACTGTTTGAAAGGATGGGGTGGTAACAGAAGACTAATATGCTCAGAGAGAACTTGTTGTGGTGGGTGAGACTTGTGTTGAGTCTGCCAGGCCAGTAAGAAGTAGGTATGGAGAAAAGTGAGCCTAACACCCCATATGTAACACAGAGCAAAGCAGAGGAGAAAACCCTGAGTGAGCCTGGAGATGTTCAGCCAGAGCAGATGGAGCCTGCTGGGGAGGCTGCCATGTACCGTGAGAGATTGGGCACAGGAGGCTCTAGGAATGTGCCTACAGGGTCGGAGAGTGCAGCATCTGCCTAGGACATCCCATTTTACAGAAGAGAGGCCAAGATCCACCAGAACCACAGTCATAGTGCTGGGGAAGGAACCCATTCCTGGCCAGATTTCTTTCTTCTCACTACTCTCTCGAAGCCCTTGGTGGCAGAAGGAGTGAAGTAACCACTGAGTTCTTGCATTACCTCAAGAAGGGTTCACTGTTCGTGATGAAAGCACTTTCTCAGAGGACGTGAGAGGCATGCCTCTATTCTATACTCACCAATGACAACATTTTGTGGTTTTGGATGCAGTCACAAATGCAAAGGGGCTCAGATATTACTTGGTGCTTGAGCTGGTATCTGCTATCTGCTGGGTTATGTACAGTCTTCTCTTTTTAATGCTGAAATATAAGCTAGTTACATTGTTACCATGCTTGATGTTCTGCATGTGGGCAGCAAAGGCCCAGCTAGGTTCACATTTGTGCTGAGCTCAAAGTTCTGCCTTTACTGTGTGGAGGGACCTGTTTTTCAAGCCCCTCATTTTGCAGCTACCTCTAATTCTACATTGTTTTTTCTTTACCATACTGCTGCCATTAGCTAATACAGCATAAAATAATTTATTTTGAAAACAATATGTAGTTACCGTAGAAAAGTAGAAAATTTAGGTAACTAAGGAAATGGCTCCCACATAGATACAGTGTTGTCTTAATTAGTGCACTAGTGTAGATCTTCACATACTTCTGTTTCTGCTACATACATTTGTTCTGCTGGACTTTAGTCCTTTAGTTTAGTGTAAATGGTGGGTTCAGCTGTGGCTCATGGTCAGTTCCACATATTAGTGAGTAGCATGGCAGTTAGCCCTGCTGACAGGGTGTGGGGTGGCCTAATGAGCGTTGTAGAATATAGACGTGTCCAGGAGGTTGGCCAATGACTTCTGTCCTGTGAACCAGGTTCTCTATAGTTCCTCTAGTTTTGATGTTTAAATTCTGTGGTTATTGATAATTTAATTTCTGTGGCTTAGATAGACAAGGTCAGGGCAGATCTTTGCTTTTCTTGAAAATGTCTGATGGTTTTCTTGACCAGATAAGGACTACACTCTTTCTAGTGGTCAGCAAACTTATTGCTCCTGTCCAGAACTCTTGGGAGCATGCCTTTCTCAACACTTGGTTTTCTGAGCAGGGATGTTAAGAAGCTTGAAGCTCTGGCAAATGCAAGGTGTGAATATATAGGAACGCTTTGTGGCTCACAGGCCGTCAGGGTAGGAGATAGAATTTGATAAAGGTTGGCTGCTGCTCAGCAGTCCACAAACTGAAGAACAGGATAATTTGGCAGTAGACAGTTATTAGTAAGCTACAGTGGGCAAGGTTTACAGTGTTTTAGTTCGGGCCATGCATTTTATAATTAAACTAGTTTTGGTCGTTTTCACTGTGTACTATGTGCTAGTTACTTTATATTCTTGATTTATAAACCTTAAAATCACTTTCAATGTGATGATTGATTTTACAGATGAGATCAGAGATATACAGTAGCTTGTCTGTCCTCACACAGCTTGTGCATAGAAGATCTAGGCTTCTTACACAAAACACAGCTCTCACTATTTTGTCTTCTCTCTCCTGTGTCATTCTTGGTGGCTTAAAATCAGCTTTTGGTATTTCTCCATTTCAAAGCAATACGGGCTTCTGACTCTCCTCACCTAATTACTGTCTGGTTCTGTAGTGCTTGCAAAAGTCCTCTGTAACCACTAACTTGTTCCTCAGTCCCATGCAGCCTCTCTTGTTTTTGACTTTCTGCTGTAACTGTTCTAATCAAGGCCACTCAAGGCCTTCTTACCACTCACAGAGATGCACATTTTCCCTTCTCATCTTGATGCATCAGGACAGGTGACCTTTCTGCCTGGTGGTAGTCTCTTTCCTTTCACGGTCCCTTTTCCATCTACTGTCTCAACTGGAATGTTTGTAAATGAGTCCTAGAGACTCTTCTGCCTCTCTGAGTTCTTTTCTTCATCATTTCTGTAGTGTTCAGTATCACCTGTGCTCAGATAACTCCTGGATATTTGCCTCCAATGCAAACATTTCTGTGGCTTCCTAACTACTGTGTTCAACTCTGTACTTGACATTGTTTTAGAAGTTTGAGATGAATGCTTTTCTTTTGATTAGAACTATTGAGTGGCCTTTTATTATTCCAAACACCCGCACCATCCACATCCACCCAAAAGAGGCAATATCTTTTTGTTTTGTTTTGTTTTTTTGTTTTTCAAAACAGAGTTTCTCTGTACAGACCTGGCTGTTCTGAAACTCACTCTATAGACCAGGCTGGCCTCGAACTCAGAAATCGGCCTGCCTCTGCCTCCCGAGTGCTGGGATTAAAGGTGTGCGCCACCACTGCCCAGCTAAGAGGCAATATTTTAATATGACTCATGTAGGAGGTATTCTGCATGGCCTGGTGCTCCCTTTATTTAGCACTCATGTGATGCTGCTATCCGTCTCTTGTGCTTTAGCATGACCCTCATACGCTTTTCTTTCTTACATGTGCCCAGTTCCTTTCAGCTCCAAAGTTCTTTGCAAAGCTTTCTCCTTTGCTGGAAATACCAGTTTCTTGAGCCTGGTGTGGGTATTCCATCTCAATCTTTGAGTCAATGTTGACATCTCTGAGAAGCTGCTGTCCAATTAGATAGTCAGCCATGGTCTGTTGAGATGGCTCAGTGGCTAAGAGCACTGACTGCTCTTCTGAAGATCCTGAGTTCAAATCTTAGCAACCACATGATGGCTTACAACCATCTGTAATGAGATCTGTTGCTCTCTTCTGGTGAGTCTGAAGACAGCTACAGTGTTCTAACATATAATAATAAATAAATCTTAAAAAAAAAAAAGGTCCCCTTGATAGTCAGCCATGTGAGTAGTAAGATTTCTGTTTTTTTGTTCAGTATGTATTTCCAGCACATATTATATCACCCTGTGTAGTTGCAGTTCAGAATGTAAAATGGGTAAGCTTAAAGTGAGCCTGACATGTAAAATCTCATTTCTCACTGAATGGCTGGACACAAACTTTGTCTCCATATACTTGGTGCTGTTCTTGCAACTCTGATACTAAACATAACACGGAGAGAAGGACCTTGAACAGCTGATGAGCATTTATAGGGTAGCATGAAGGTTACAGTCTGAGCTTCGCCCTTGATCTGTTCCCTTGTTTTGTACATTCTAAGTGTGGGAGGAGTACCTAAGGGCGCTGGATCCTGGTCCTGGTCAGCTAGGCTTAGTTCTTTCTGCCAGTGTTCAGATATGCTTTCTGGAGCTTAATGAGAAGCACAGTCCATTTGCCAAGACAACTGCATTCCTGTCATAATTTAGTTCCTTACCCTGAGGTGAGACTTCTAGGGGAGAGCTGGCCTTGTGTTTAGAGCAGCATGGCAGGATGGAAAGGACATTGAACCACAAGTTGGCCTGGATTTTTGCCCTAGTCCTAATTACTGGGAAAACCAAAACAAAACCCTAAGCCTCAGTTTTCCCACCCATAAAACAAGAAAATTGGATCAATGGTTCCTATGGTTCCTTTTACTTTAATCATTGTGAAATCTCTGATTCTTGTAGAAATTATAGATACTAATATTAAAAGGAAACGAATTACAGCTTTTGAGGAAGCAGACCTCCTAGTCATTTTGTATGAAAAATAGTGAATATTTCCATAGACTACAGCAGTCAGTCATGCGAGTGATACATTCCCTGGAGATTCAGAACCCTTCAAGTTAACCTCTGTTTGACTGCCCCTGACAGACTTAGTTTATTGGATGTTGTCCAAGAGGAGAGGAAAAAATTGAGTCTACTGCTTTTGTGTTTTTGATGACCTGTACTTCAACTATTTTAGGAATTAAAAAGGTGACTTGATTGAGAATAAATAAGTATTTTCTTCTAAGTTGCAACATCCCAAAAAGAATCATTCATTTTAATGCAAACTTGAATCATTTGGTTCCACAGAGGTCTGCTCAGGTGTTTAAAAGCTAAATTGGTCAGGGAGTCTCTGTAAATCATGACCTTCCTGTGAATTTTATATTCAATAAGTTAGTAGCAGCTTACCTCCTACCTTTTATTAATTATTCCTACTAAGGACTGGCCTTTTAAAATAAGTGATTATCCCACTGATTGCTAAAGCATACTTTGGATTGAGTGATAGTTTCTCATGATTATTTCATGTGAAGAAACATAGCTGCTGAAAGCTGGTTTTAAGGAGCTTGCTAAGTTAAGGCTCAGGTAGAGGTAACTGGGCCAACTTCTTATCAAATGGATCAACAATGAATCTTTCTTTGATCTTACACTGTAGTTATGCATAAGTTTTTAAAATTAGTTTTTAATGGCAGTGTGAAGAGTAAGAAATAAATGGCAGCCAATTTGCAGGTCAAGTCATTTTCATGCTGGGTCCTTTTCCTAGAGATCTGTTTTTGTTTTGTTTTTCAGTCCTATCAATAGCCTTCTTTTCTAGTTTTCATCTAGGAATAAAATAAAACCCCAAAACCTAAATAATGAATCACATTTGGTAGGATCACATAGTAACAGTTCACAAAAACATGACCTTATTTGTATCTTGGACTTTTCTAAACCTGTTGCATTAAGTATTTTAATAAAAACAGGCTTCCCCTCCCCCACTGAGGCCCACTTCCCTCCTGGATCACTTTAATTATGTGAGCTAGAATTCTGTTTCTCACACATCTTCACTCCTCAACCTTGTTAAAATTAATCATATAATCCCCCTTTAAAACATAGTATTAAATCACCATAGTAACACGGTTTCCAAGCTTTATAGATAAAGCATAACAGCCATAGAAGGTAGCATTTGGTGTCCCCCTGACAGCTCTATAACTTTTATGGAAATGTGTTCCTTCCCTGCTGTAGGGTGGGGATAGCATTACTTACACCTGCTTTATTGCCACATGGCTTTGAAACTGTCCCCTTGTTTTGTTCATCTCCCCAGTAAGGAGAGTGGAACACTTCCTTGTCTTTCGGAGCCATTTTCCTGTGCTTGAAGCACTCTCCAAGGGATAGAATTGTTTCCTTAAATATAACTAGGTAAGGCCCTTGACCTTTGTGCCTGGATACCGTGAAAATCTCTTTAATTTTACTTTTCTTTTGTGATTTGTGTATGGGAGCTTTAGAAAGAAAGTTTATTCTATATTTGAAATTTTAATTCATAGCCCACCTAAAGACAATATAGTCTTGTCTTTAAGACAAGAAATGATTTTTCATTTCTACTGACAATTGGTACCTTGGCATCAGTTTGAATGTTTTAACAAAGTCAGCATCTTATCAACTTGAGAATACTTTGTAAAATATAGTATATGTGTGATCCATACAAGTTGCTGAATTCCATGGCTTAATTCATTGCCAAATTTTAAAATATTAGTGTCAATTTATATATTAGAGTTTGGAATAAATGTTTTAACTTTTTTTTTTTTAAGTGAGATACTGGATAACTGGTAAACGGATTTAAAAAATGTGTATTTTGAAGCATTTGTAACCTAAAAGAGTTTTAGATTATTCTGGTTGTTAGTAATCTTTTTTTTTTTTTAAGATTTATTTATTTATTATATGTAAGTACACTGTAGCTGTTTTCAGACACCGGAAGAGGGCCTCAGATCTCTTTTCGGGTGGTTGTGAGCCACCATGTGGTTGCTGGGACTTGAACTCATGACCTTTGGAAGAGCAGTCGGTACTCTTACCCACTGAGCCATCTCTCCAGCCCGTTAGTATTCTTTTAAATTATTTACTAGATATTTTCTGCTTTACATTGCTTTTATGTGTAGTTGGCTTATTTTATACTAATAAAAGAATTTTTGGCTTTTTAATGGCTTGAAACATTGCTTTAATTTGTTAACTTGCTTAACATTTTGGTCCTCTGGCCCTCTAAGATAATATGTTCTTCAAAGTTCAGAAAGTGTCAAAAGGTTTAGGAGAAACGGCATAGCTTTGTCTCCTTTCCTTTCCAGTGTTTATGATGGCTCTTCATAGAATTCTCCGAACCTGACTCAGTTCCCTAGCTACTCTTGAGTGTCCTTTTCTGAAAAATGGGAACATTACTAAAATTCCAAACTCATCATGAGAATAGATGAAATAATTGATACATTAAATATTTGACTGGAGCTGATGTTTAATGCCACTGTTGTTGTGAGCTGGTGCTGTGGCCATTGGAGTCACAGCAAGGCTTAAAAAACTATTTTGCCACTCACCAAGTTGTACCTTAGGCAGCTTGTCCCAGCCCCTGTCCTCTATAGATGAGGTAAATGGAGTGCCTCTTTTAACTTTGATGGCTGGTTCACCCAGGGACCTGGGGCCCACATTCAGTCAGGCACATTGGAAAGTACTGATGATTTTGATTTTTGGAGGACATCAGAGCAGGTTCCTTTCTCAGCCTTTTCCCCCCTCTCCTTTCCTCTCTCCTTTTCCTCCTTCACCACTGTCTGTCCTTGCTCCCTTTCTTCCTTTCTTTTCCCTCCACTTTCTTGTCTGCTCCCTTGAAGTGTGTAAATTTTTAGCTCATTTACAAAGTCCCACAAAGGAAATGTAACAGGTTCAATGACTTGTGGTGATTAGATACTTTATCTGGACACTTAGCACACAGTCATCTCTCCCTTTGTTGTCTTCTCTACAGCCTCACAGTTAGCCAGGTTGGCCAGAACTTCACATTTGTGCTCACTGACATTGACAGCAAGCAGAGATTCGGGTTCTGCCGCTTATCTTCAGGGGCCAAGAGCTGCTTCTGTATCTTAAGGTAAGGGGGAAGGGCCTCAGCCTTTGAAAGGGCTGTTCCTTTGAAACAGTTGTCAGCTTTTGCCTAGTCCTTCTGTAATCAAGTTTTCCAGCTGTTGTTTTGGCGTCCTATCTGTTCCCCACAAGTCACTGTACTTGGGGAGAAGGACATTGTGGTGTTGCTCTTGCACTTGAAGCCCTGTAGATAATTGTATTTATTTATTTGCATCACATCCCTTGGGTGGGAAAGACCCATTGCTCCTTAGTGGTATGCAGAATCTGGAGAGTTGTCAGGGCTTCGGTCCCTCCTGCTGTTATCTGGAGCTGTCAGAAATTAGTCTGTTAGGCTTCCCTGTGGACATTTTGTGTATGTAAGATTATTAATAAAGTATGTGTCCAGCTCAGGACAGCCTGCAGACGCTGATTGTGTGCTCCTTGGAGTAGCACACTTGCCCTCTTTGGGTCAGTGTCTAAATAGTTCCTAGAAAAGTGCAGAAGTGTGAGAAGACTTCTTCAGGCCTTCTGAAATCCCCTTGCACACCAGAGCCACACTTGCTTAATGCTTTGTTTCCTCTCACCAGAGGGGTGAGGCATTTTGGGGTGGGAGGATGTGTGGAAATCCGATTTTGGAGCTGCTGACTCTGTGGGCTCCTGCTGGGCGCCTCCTGGGGGGAAGGTAAAGGCATCCCACACACTCTCCTCTCTCCATCTGCCTTAAGTAGGTGTTGCAGGGCCTGCCTTCTCTCTCTCTCTCTCTCTCTCTCTCTCTCTCTCTCTCTCTCTCTCTCTCTCTCTCTCTCTCTCTCTCTCTCATAGAGCAGCCAGTGTGGGCAACAGAGAGGAGTCCATGACAACCCTGGCCCCATGCTTGGGCCCAGCCACACACACACACACACAGCACTCTGCCATTATTATATTCATCCATCAAACTTCTGAGAATGGAAAACCATTTATTTAAAACTGTGAATTTAATATTCCAAGAGTGTGGCTTAGTGGTGTAGAGATTGCCTAGATGTATAGGCCCTGTGTTTGATCCCCAGCACCACCACCAAAAATAAACAAGTATATGTGTCTTTGATTCTGGTGCTCAAATATGTCCACTCGGGATTTTGTGTTTGAGAGAACCCAGGTTTCATTGATGGCTATTTTTGGTTGTCAACTTGACTACATCTGGAATTAACTATAACCTGAATAGCTAGACACAACTGTGAGAGTTTTTCTTAATTAAATCACTTATAGTGGGGTCTCACACCTTCTGCTGGGAGCCTAGATAAAGGACACAGAAGAAGGAAGCTCTCTTTTGGCCTGCTTGCTTAAGTCCATTCCTTTACTGGCATCAGAGCCACCTACTTCTTCAGGACTCTATAACATACTGAAGACCAGCTGAGACATCCTTGTAGACTGAACAACTACTGGATTCTTAGACCTGCTGGTAGCCAGCCATTGTTGGGCTTAGCTGAACTACTTCCATTAACTCATTCTACTACATCCCCTTTCTCTAAATATTCACCCTGACTAATACAGATTGTGGTACCAGCAGTGGTTCAGAGTAAAAGATGTATAAGAATGAATTTTTTAAGTATCTGGAGCAGAGTTTACAGTTTGCCAACACTTACAGTTACTGAAGCTCACAGTTACTGAAACTCTCCCTGGAGCCCAGAAAGTACTGAAAGCCCATGCTGTTAACTGTTTTATAAACTTAAGCATCCAAATACATTTGAATGTCCTGATTCACCAGATGTGAGAGGCAATGGATCTGGTGACTCTGTATATAAAACAATTTATGGAAACATGAGGAAAATGATGATGCTGGTCATTTGCTTCTACCATCTCCATATAAGTAGACAAAGGAAAAGAATGAGCTCTATGATAAAATTAACCAACTTCTAACATCTCAGAATAGTGAAGAACAACAGTCGACTCCGATAAAATTGACTGGTCCCAGATGCACATAAGCAGTCTAAAGGTTTCTAAGTGTGCCCTGGAAGAGAATCTCTCCAGCACCCACAATGTTCAAGTTCTGGAAAATTACTATTAGATTGGCTGAATTACCACGAAAATCAAGTCCCAGCCTTGGACAATGTGGACAGTTAAAGTAAGGACATTAATTGATAAAGAATGGGGTCCTATAATCTGTGATGGAAATATGTAGAAGGACCCTATTGAATCTGAGATGACCTCTCAGATTCTCAAGGGTTTATCTCTCTCACTCAAGGAAGAAGACATAGTCTCTCCACCCACAACAGAAGATATACTTCCATTCCCACCCTCTGAAACACTGTTGTTTACACCCTTGCCTGAGGACATTAATCCTTCATTGTCTGCTAAGCAGCAGTGACTTTCTCAGAAGAAAATGCCAGCAAGACAATACTTATATCCCTCAGGGGCCTCCTATAGTTGCTTTACAGCTGTAGCCAGTCTTAAGGCTAAGCAGGCTCCTAGAGGGGAGGTAGAAAGTGTAGTCCGTGAGAAATGCTGGAAGTCTGTTTGAATGACTGACTGAGGCATTTGTTGAAAGATGGCCTCTGAAAAGTAGTTAGAGATGCCTATGTCCCTTTGTTAGTATTGACAAAAGGATTCTAAGGCTCAGAAACATTGTAATGGTGGAGAGGGTATGCTGTGTAAAATCTAATCCTGCACAATGGGAAGGCCCAGAAGACATGCTCTTGACTAATCCTATAAGACAAAAAATGATGAGAGGGTCACCAGCGCACATGGAAGAGTTTTGTTGTCATCCTTCCCTGTGTCAGACCTTAGCGTTAGAGATGCTGTTGTCCAACTAGATGAATTAAATGCACTGGGTTTAATTGGGACCCAAAGTAGCAGGGGCCAGATGTCAAGCACTCAATCATTAAAGGTAAGGTGATCGTAGTTATTGCAATGAGTAGCATAGGCACAGCAATGTCCTTAATAGCCTGATCTGTAATGATCAGCAGACACAAAATGAATTTTATGGTGGCATTAACTTCTGTGGACATTTGGTACTAGCTAATCAATCATGGTACTTCCAGGCATGAAATAGATAAGAAGTGTATTTCATTTTTGTTTGATCTATATAAGTGGAAACATTCTCGTACATATGAACAAAAGGTTCCACTGGATCATGACTAAAGGGAATCTTGGCCCATGAACCCATGTCCAGACTTCAGCCAGTGGCAGATCCAAAACCCCTGAGGAAGGACCTTGATTAAACACCTACGAATTTTACTGTTAGCCTTTCTACAATCCTCCCCTAGAGGGTCCTACGCCTTTTACAAGGGTAACTGTATACTAGGGAAAGGAAACAATACAACTTGCGATGGTCTATTGAATACTGGTTCTGAATTAACACTGAGTCTGGACAATCCCAAGAAATACTGTAGCCCTTCAGTTAAAGTAGGAGCTCATGGAGGTCAGATGTTTAATGGATTTTGAGCTATATTCTGACTCACAGTATGTCTAGTGGATCCCTGAACTCATCCTTTGGTTACTTCCCCAGTGTCAGAATGCTTAATTGGGATAGATAGAAGTTGGCAAAATTCTTACATTGGGTTCCAGACCTGTGGAGTGAGGCCTGTTATGGTTGGAAAGGCTAAATGGAAGCCTTTAGAGTTGCCTCTGGCAGGGAAAATAGTGGGTCAAAACCAGTATCACATTCTTGGAAGAACTGTAGAAATTAGTGTCACTATCAAGGACTTGAAAGATACAGGGGTGGTGATTCCTATCACATCTCCCTTTAACTCTTCTATCTGGCCAGTGCAGAAGGCAGATAGATCATGGAGAATGACAGCTGACTATCAAAAACTCAATCAAGTAGTGACTGATTGCAATGCTCTGCCAGGTGTGGTATCCTTACTTGAGCAGATTAACTCATTTCCTGGTACATGGTATGAGCTATTGATCTAGAAAATGCCTTTCGTAATACTAGTCCATAAGGACCACCAGAAGCAATTTACGTTCAGTTGGCAAGGCTAACATTATGCCTTAGTAATTTTTCCTTAAGGGTATATTATCTCTCCAGCCATGTGTCATAAATTAGAAGAAATCTTGATCCTCTGTCTCATAGTATCATAGTGTAACACTGCATTGATGGCATTGTGCTGACTGGATTAAGTGAACAGGAGGTAGCAACCACTTTAGACCATAGGTAACATATGCATCAGTGGATAGGAAATAAACCCAAACAAAATTCAAGGTTCTTCTTACCTCAGTGAAGTTTTTAGGGGTTCAGTGGTCTTGGGCATGTAGAGATATTCCTTCTAAGGTAAAAGGTAAGCCCCTTTTTCCTCCTGCCACCAAGAAAGAAGCACAATGTTTTATGGGCCTATTTGGATTCTGGTGACAGCACATTCTTCACTCGGCCCATATATACCAAATGACTCAGAACGCTTCTAGCTCTGTGTTGGGCTTGCAACAAGAGAAGGCTCCTCAACAGGTCCAGGTTACTGTGCAGGCTGTTCTATCACTTGGATCATATGGTACTTGAGGTATCAATGGCAGATAGAGATGCTGTTTGGAGCCTTTGGTAGGTCCCTATAGGTGAATCACAGAAGAAACCTTTGGGATTTTAAAGCAAGGCTCTACCATTTTCTTCAATCAACTATTCTCCCTTTGAGAGACATCCTCTTGGTCTGCTATTGGGCCTTAGCAGAAACTGAATGTTTGACAATAGGCTACCAAGTTGCCATGTGACCTGAGCTGCCTACCATAGCTGGGTGTTATTTGACTCACCGAGTCATAAAGTAGGGCCTGCATAGCAGCACTTCCATAATCAAATGGAAGTGTTACATGTGTAATTGGGCTGGGGGTAGGTCCTGAATGCACAAGCAAGTTACACGAAGACATTGCCCAAATGTCTATGGTTTCTCCTCTCATTAAAATGGTTTCTGCTGCTAAGCATGTACCTGTAGCTTCATGGGATGTGAACTATTATCAGTTGACTGAGGAATAGAAGACTAGGGCCTGGTTTACTGGTGGTTCTATACCTTATGCAGGCAGTACCCAGAAGTAGACAGCTGCATCATTATAACCCCTTTCTGGGACAGCCCTGAAAGATGAAGGGAAATCTTCAGAGTGTCAGAACTTAAGACAATACACATGGTCATACATTTTGTTTGGAAGGAGAAATGGCATAGGTGCAAATGTTTACTGATTCCTGGACTGTATTTAGGGACTTGTTAAGAACATGATTAGGAAATTGGTGAGAGCTGGGCAGTGGTGGCACATGCCTTTAATCCCAGCACTTGGGAGGCAGAGTCAAGGGGATTTCTGAGTTCGAGGCCAGCCTGGTCTACAGAGTGAGATCTAGGATAGCCAGGGCTACACAGAGAAACTGTGTCTCGAAAAACCAAAGGTGGGGGGAAAGAAAAAGAAAATTGGTGAGAAAGATATCTGTGGAAGAAGTGTGTCAATAAATATCTCCAAATGGGCAAAGGATGTTAAGATACTTGTGTCCCACATAAATGTTCATCAAAAGCATCAGCTGAGGAGTGGTTCAATAGTCAAGTATAAGATGGTCCATTCTGTGGACAGTCAGCCTCTTTGCCCATCCATTCCTGTCATTGCTCAATGGGCTCATGAATAAAATGGCCATGGTAGCAGAGATGAAGGTTATGTATGGGTTTGACAACATGGACTACCACTTGCCAAGGCAGCTGCTGAGTGCCAGATCTCCTAACAGCAGAGACCACCACTGAATCCCAGATACGGTACCATTACCTGGGGTGACCAGCTAACAACCTGGTGGCAGATTAACTACATTGGATTACTTTCTCCCTAGAAAGAATATCACTTTGTCCTTAACTGGAGTAGTACTTATTCTGGTTATAGATTTGCCTTTCCTGAACATAATATGTCTGCCAAAACCACCTCATCTGTGGACTGACAGAATGCCTTATTCACTGTCCTAGTATTCCAAACAGTATTGCTTCTAAGCAAAGAACTCACTTCACAGCCAGAAAAATGCAGCAGTGGGCTCACAATCATGGAATCCACTGGTCTTAACTATATTCACC
>NC_067476.1:16555666-16588166 GCF_947179515.1 Apodemus sylvaticus | reverse complement strand
TGTCCCTCTGTCCGTCCGTCTGTCTGTATGAGTGTGGGTGTTTGTGTGACTGTCAGGATTAGCAGTCACTGGTGAGTTGGAGCCTGGGACAATGCAGTGTGAAGAATCAGCTCATTAGCTTCTAGTTCTATTCCTCATGTGCCTTATAAGTTTGGGGGAACTGTTTACTCATTTTGAATTTTGCTTTTCTGACCCACAAAATATAGATAACAACCTTACTTGAGAAGTCTGTTGAGAAGCCCAAATGCTGGGATCATCTGAAGTATCTTCATGAACCATAGGGTCTAACCTAAAGGAGAAAGTTCAGGATTTCTGTTCAACTGTGTAGAGGGACAAATGAAGTGACCATTCAGTACCAGTTGGTGCTAATGTCATATGCATTTAGTTTCTCACAGTGTGACAAGACTTCCCTCCTCTTTCCTCTGTGTACAGATGTTGAGAACATCATTTAACATTTCTGACTTTGTTTTAAAATCTGCTTAAGTAGGATAATAATGTGGAATCATAGAATGTCATGACAATTAAATTTGATAGTGCCTTTAAATAACTTACATCTAGCATTTAAGAAGTAATTAATAAAATATTTTTGGTGTAATTAATAATTTTAATAATAGAAGGTACTTATTTTTATTGCACTTTTTTATTGCCTGGACATTGGGTTTGTAGGTTGTGAAGTATCAATATTAAATGAGAATTATTGGCATCACCCATATTATGCCCTTCATCTTTGAGTAGTTGTGAGTCTCAGAACAATCCATGGAAAAGCGTTCATTTTTTTGTATATGAGTAGTGCACACCAACTTGTCAAGTAACTTAATAGTATTATTATACACCACTAATTAATAGTAAAGGTTTCAATTTTTTGCCAGGTAAATGCTGGACCAAGAAGGAATATCAATATTTTGACTAATATAAATTAAAATTGAAGACTGAGGTGATCTTAGGAGTGTCATATTATCCCAGACCCCTCATATAATAACCAGAAGAGCTGAAAAATGGTTGCTGAAATTGAAGAAGGGCAGAAAGAAAAGAGTTTATGCACAGTGTGTGTGTCTGTGAAGACATGTTCCATGAGTCAAAGGTAGATTCTGTCCCCACCCTCCACTGTATCCCAGTCTTACCTGGAGATCTGGCCAGTCTCACATTGTGCCTTTACCACCAAGGTAGTTGAATTTACTGCCTCATTGTCACCCCAAGAAAACATGACTGTAGTCACAGTGTCTTTCTTGTTTGTAGATGCAGTGCAGACTGAATTCTCAGGTCTGTAATGACCTCTCAGGCCTGAGAAGCCAGAAGAGCTGGTGATTTTCATATGCAATATCTCCTGGGGCCCAGTCCCAGACCTGCCATTTAGACAAGATAGGGTAATCATCCAATGACCAGCAGTCTCCTCTGGATTACAGTCCCATGAGTCCCATCTATGTTACTAATAACTCCATTCAGAATGACCAGGGCTACAATGCACAGAGCTGTTGGGCTCGCTTTTCTCCTGGGCTTCAGGGTGATATCGTTATTCCCGTTGTCTCTTATGCTGAGCAATGTCTTCCTTCTTATGAATGCCATGATTTCTAATAAGAGTTGAGTCCTCATGCATGAAGTATGCATGCTCCAGATAGTGACAAGTGAGTAATAAAACTGATAGGAATCTGCTATACCACTCCTGGGCATATACCCAGAGGATTCCCCACCATGTAATAAGGATACATGCTCTACTATGTTCATAGCAGCCCTATTTATAATTGCCAGATGCTAGAAAGAACCCAGGTATCCCTCAACAGAAGAGTGGATGCAAAAAATGTGGTACACAATGGAGTACTATTCAGCCATTAGAAACAATGAATTGATGAAATTCTTAGGCAAATGGATGGAGCTAGAGAACATCATACTAAGTGAGGTAACCCTGACTCAAAAGGTGAATCATGGTATGCACTCACTAATAAGTGGATATTAACCTAGAAAACTGGAATACCCAAAACACAATCCACAGATCAAATGAGGTACAAGAAGAAAGGAAGTGTGGCCCCTTGTTCTGGAAAGACTCAGTGAAGCAGTATTCGGCAAAACCAGAACGGGGAAGTGGGAAGGGGTGGGTGGGAGGACAGGGGGAGAGAAGGGGGCTTATGGGACTTTCGGGGAGTGGGGGGCTAGAAAAGGGGAAATCATTTGAAATGTAAATAAAAATACATTGAATTAAAAAAAACTGATAGGAATCTTAAATACCTGCAAAAGACATGCAGAAGAGAGAACTCTTATTTTCTATGATGCTGGGTGATAATATTAATTAGCATGTAGCCTTTGTATTAGGCATGGGTGCTGTCTCTGATCTTTATTATTTGTTTGTTGTTTGTTTATGCATAGATTATGGATTCTGACAGTGTGGTTGAGAGGTAGAGAATGTGTCTAGCTTGTTGCAAAGCCCTAGATTTGAGTTCATACATAGTTCATTCTTTGACTATTTCTACTGTGTTCCCAATTTCCAAACATACAGGAATTTCTAGTTGTATGTGTGTGTGTATATATCATCCCCTCACAATACAGTTTAGGTTATAGGTATTTTAGTGATTTCACACTGAGATCCTAAGTTATTGACTGTGTACTACTTAAATTGTGAGGGGATGTACCTTAAGTTGTCATTTAAACACTTCTTTCCAATCCATGTCCCATTTCTCCTTCTCTACTAGAGATTGTAAGGAATTACAGGTAGGAGTCCCGATGCCTGGCAGTTCTTTTTTTTTTTTTTTTTTTTTGGCCTTTTCTGTCACAGTCTATTCTCTTTGCTCAAGTTTTGTTCTCTTGTGCTTTGTTTTTCTTCCTTTATCTTACTATGATTAATTTATCCATTTTCTTATAAGGTCTTAAAATGAAAGCTTCGCTAATAATTTCACAGCTCTATTTTTAATTTCTAACATTTGTAATGTTATAAAAATTTTTATAAATAAACTTATATTAGTATTTAATCCATTAAAATATTTTCTAATGAATAATCATTATGTTAGCTTCTTTTTGCTTACTCTTATTGTCTTCTTAATTAATTAATTAAAATCCCCATTGCTGCCCTCCTCCTGGCCCTCCTCACAGAGTTCCTCCCCATTCCCCTTCCCCTTTGCCTCTGAGTGGGTGCATCCCCCAACCTGGGTATCTTCCCATCCTGGTGCATCAAGTTTCTGTAGGATTAGGTGGATCCTCTTTCATCAAAGGACAGACAAGGTAGCACAAGATTCCACAGATAGGCAACAGCTTTAGGGACAACCCCTGCTTCAGTTGTTGGGGCACCCGTATGAAGACTGAGTTGCACATCTGCTACATATGTGCTGGGGGCCTCTGACCAGCATTTTGGTGCCTCAGTCTCTGAGTGCTTCCAGGTGTCAAGGTTAGTTGACACTGTTGGTCTTCCTGTGGGGTTGCCATCCTCTTCTGGGACTTCAAGCTTCCTTTAAGTCTTCTATAGTGGTCCCGGAGCTCTATCCAATGTTTGGCTATGAATGCCTGCATCTGTCTCAGTCACAATCCTGTCTTCAAGCACAACATGGCACCCCTAATATTGTCCTGGATTGGTGCCTGTCCATGGGTCTCAAGACTGTCCATGGGCTGGTCACTTGTCAGCCATTCCTTTAATCTCTGCTCCACCTTTGTCTCTGAATTTCTTTTAGACAGGATCAATTTTGGGTCAAAAGTTTTGTAGGTGGGATAGTGTCCCCATTCTTCCACTAGGGGTCCTGTCTGGCTACTGGAGGTGGTCTCTTCAGGTTTCCTTTCTCCACTGTTGGGCATTTCAGCTAAAGTCACATTGACCCCTGGAATCCTCCAACAGCCCAAGTCTCTAGGACTTCCTAGAGATCCCCCCACCCCTTACCTCAGGCAGCTGCATATTTCTATTCTCCTGCCCCCCTGGGCCTCGCTTCTTTTTTTCCCCACACCGGATCCTGAGTCATTTTATTCCCCTCCCTCCCTCCTTCTCCCATTCAGGTCCCTCCATCCCTTTGCCACACATGACTATTTTGTTCCCCCTTCTAAGTGGGATTTAAGCATCCTGACTTGAGCCTTCCTTGTTGTTTAACTTGTTTGGCTCTGTGAGACCTATCATGGAAATTCTATACATTTTGGCTAATATCCACTTATCAGTGAGTATATACTATGTGTGTCCTTTTGGGTCTCGGTTACCTCACTCAGGGTGCTAATTTCCAGTTCCATCCATTTGACTACAAAATTCATAATGTTCTTGTTTGTAATAGTTGAATAGTATTCTATTGTGTTAACGAACCACAATTTCTGTATCCGTTCTTTGTTTTGGGGACATCTGGGTTGTTTCTAGTTTCTGGCTATTACAAATAAAGCTGCTAACGAAGATAGTGCAGCAGGTGTCCTTGTGGTATGGTGATTTGCACTTTTTCCTGATGGCTAAGGATGTTGAACATTTCTTTAAGTGTTTCTCAGCCATTTGAGATTCCTCTGTTGAGAATTCTCTGGTTCTATACCCCAGTTTAAATTGGGTTATTAGGGTTGTTGGTTCAATTCTTTTTTTATTGAATATATTCTTCATCTATATTTCAAATGTTATACCCTTTCCTGCTTTTCCCCCTCCCAGAAAACCCCCAACCCATCCTTCCACTCCCTGCCTCCAAGAAGATGCCCCTCCACCTAACTCACTTCCACCTACCCCCATTGGTTTCCCCATGCTGGGGCATCTATCGAGCCTTTCTAGGACCAGGGACCTCTCCTCCCACTGATGCCTGACAAGGCAGTCCTCCTCCACAATTGTGGCTGGAACTATGTGTGCCCCTTGGTTGATGGCTTAGTCCCTGGGGGCCCTGGGGGCCCTGGGGGTGTCTGGTTGGCTGACATCACCATTCTTCCCATGGGGCTACAATCCCCTTCAGCTCCTCCAGTATTCCCTCCAATTCCTGCATTGGCAACTCATTGCTCAGTCCAATGGTTGGCTGATAGCATCTGCCTCTGTATCTGTAAGGCTCTGGCAGGGCCCCTCAGGAGACAGTCATAACAGGATCGTTTTGGCAAGTACTTCTTGTCATCCAAAATAGTGTTTGGTAACTATTTATAGGATGAATCCTCAGGTAGGGTTGTTGGTGTCAAACTTCTTGAATTCTTTATAAATTTTGAATATTAGCCTTCTGTCAGATGTAGGGTTGGTGAAGATTCTTTCCCAATCTGTAGGCTGCAGTTTTTTCCTATTAACCTTTGCCTTAATAAGCTTCGCCTTCCTTTGCCTTAATAAGCTTTTCAGTTTCACAAGATTCCATTTATAAATTGCTTATCCTAGCCCCTAAGCCGTTGATGATCTGTTCAGGAAATTTTACTCCTGTGCCAATGTATTCAATGCTATTTCCTACTTTCTTTTCTGTTAGATTCAGTATATACAGTTTTATGTTGAGGTTCTTGATGTTGAGGGTGATAAATATGGATCAATTTGCATATTTCTACATGCAGACATCCAGTTAGACCAGTACCATTTGTTGAAGATGCTTTCTTTTGTCCATTGTATGGTTTTGGTGTCTTTATCAAAATTCATGTGACTTCTTTCTTTGAGTTTGATTATATAGTGGATAACATTGATGGATTTTTGTATTTTATCCCTGCATTCTTGGGATGAAATCTACTTGATTGTGGTGAATGATTGTATTGATGTGTTCTAGGATTCAGTTTGAGAGAATTTTTTTCTTTTATTGGTTATTTTCTTTATTAACATTTCAAATGTTATTCCCTTTCCAGGTCTCCCCTCTAGAAGCCCGCTGTCCTGTTCCCAACTTCCCTGCCTGTATGAAGGTGCTTCCCTCTACCTACCCACTCTCAACTTCCTGCCCTGTTATTATCCTACAGTGGGTTATCTAACCCCCTCAGGTTCAAGGACCACTCCTGCCACTGATGTCCAACAAGGCAATCCTCTGCCACATATGAGACAGAAACCATGGGTCCCTCCATGTGTACTCTTTGGTTGGCAGTCCAGTCCCTGGGAGCTTCAGTGGGTCTGACCAGTTGACATTGTTGCTCCCCCCCGCCCCCCGTGGGGCGGCAACCTCCCCTCAGATCTCTGTTGTTTTTTTGTTTTTTGTTTTTTGTTTTTTTGTTTTTTTTTGTTTTTTTTTTTTTTTTCGAGACAGGATTTTTCTGTATAGCCCTCACTGTCCTGGAACTCACTCTGTAGACCAGGCTGGCCTCGGACTCAGAAATCTGCCTGCCTCTGACTCCAAAGTGCTGAGATTAAAGGCGTGTGGCACCACTGCCCAGCCCCCCTCAGATCTTTACTTCTCCAACTCCTCCATTGGGGACCTGGAGTTCTGTCCATTGGTTGGCTGTAAGCATACACGTCCATATTTGTCAGACTCAGGCAGAGCCTCTCAGGAGACAGCCATATCAGGCTCCTGCCAACAAGCACTTCCTAGCATCTTCAATAATGTTCTGATTGGCAACTGTATATGAGATGAATCCCCTGATGGGCCAGTCTCTGGATGGCTTTCCCTTCAGTCTTTGTTCCACAATTTGTCTCCATATTTCCTCCTGGGAGTTTTTGTTTCCTCCTCTAAGAAGCACTGAAGCATCCACACTTTGGTTTTCCTTCTCCTTGAGGTTCATATGGTCTGAGAATTGTATCTTGGGTATTCTGAACTTTTGGGCTAATATCCACTTATCAGTGAGTGCATACCATGTGTGTTCTTTTGTGACTGGATTACTTCACTCAGGATGATATTTTCAAGTTTCATCCATTTGCCTGCAGGTTTCATGAAGTCATTGTTTTTAATAGCTGAATAGTATCCCATTGTGTAAATGTACCATATTTTCTGTATCCATTCCTCTGTTGAGGATCTGGGTTGTTTCTGGTTTCGGGCTATTATAAACACGGCTGCTATGAACATATTGGAGTATGTGGCCATATTACATGTTGGAGCATCTTCTGAATATATGCCCAGGAGTGGTATAGCCGGGTCCTCAGGTAGTGCTATGTCCAATTTTCTAAGAAACTGCTAGACTGATTTCCAAGTGGTTATGCCAGCTTGCAATCCCACCAGTAATGGAGGAGTGTTCCTCTTTCTCTATACCCTCTCCAGCATCTGGTGTCACCTGAGGTTTTTTATCTTAGCCATTCTGACTGGTGTGAGATGGAATCTGAGGGTTGTTTTGATTTGCATTTCCCTGATGACTAATGATGTTGAAGATTTCTTTAGGTGCTTCTCGGTCATTCAAGTATCCTCAGTTGAGAATTCTTTGTTTAGCTCTTTACCCCATTTTTAATAGGGTTATTTGATTCTCTGCAGTCTAACTTCTTGTATATATTGGATATTAGCCCTTTATTGGATGGTAAATATCTTTTCCCAATCTGTTGGTTGCCGTTTTGTCCCATTGACCAGGTCCTTTGCTTTACAGAAGTTTTGCAATTTTATGAGGTCCCATTTGTCTATTGTTGATCTTAGAGCATAAGCCATTTGTGTTCTATTCAGGAAAATTTCCCCTGTGCCCATGTGTTTGAGGCTCCTCTCCACTTTCTCTTTTATTAGATTCAGCATATCTGGTTTTATGTTAAGGTCCTTGATCCATTTGGACTTGAGCTTTGTACATGGAGATAAGAATGGATCAATTTACATTCTTCTATATGCCAGCATCATCTGTTGAATATGCTGTCCTTTTCCCACTGGATGGTTTTGGCTTCTTTGTCAAAGATGAGGTGACTGTAGATGTTTGGGTTCATTTCTGGGTCTTCAATTCTATTCCATTGATTTATCTGTATCTCTCTGTACCAATAGCATGAGGTTATAATCCCTATTGCTCTGTAATATAGCTTGAGGTCAGGGATGGTGAATCCCTCAATTTTCTCTTATTGTTGAGAATAGTTTTCACTATCCTGGGTTTTTTGTTATTCTCAATGAACTGGAGAATCATTCTTTCTCTCTCTGTGAAGAAATTGAGTTGGAATTTTGATGGGGATTGCATTGAATCTGTAGATTGATTTTGGCAAGGTGGCCATTTTTATTATATTAATCCTGATGATCCATGAACATGGGAGATCTTTCTATCTTTTGAGGTCTTTGATTTCTTTCTTCAGAGATTTGATGTTCTTTTTTTTCCCCTTAATTTTTTTCACATTTTTTATTGAATATATTCTTCATTTATATTTCAAAAATGTTTGAAATATATCCTTTTCTGCTTCCCCCTCCCAGAAAATCCCCAATCCATACTCCCACCCCCTGCCTCCAAGAAGATGCCCCTCCATCCAACCCATGCCCACTTGCCCCCCTACCCCCCTGCCGATTTCCCCATGCTGGGGCATCTATCAAGCCTTCATAGGACCAAGGACCTCTCCTCCCACTGATGCCTGACAAGGCATTCCTCCACCACACTTTTGACTGGAACCATGTGTACCCCTTTGTTGATGGTTTAGTCCCTAGGAACCCTGGGGGGGGGTGGTTCTGAAAACCCTTTCAGTTCCTCCAGTCCTCCCTCCAACTCCTCCATTGGGGACCCTGTGCTCAGTCCAATGGTTGGCTGCTAGCATCTGCCTCTGTATCTGTAGGTTTCTAACAGGGCCCCTGTGGAGATAACCATAACAGGCTCCTTTCAGCACACACTTATCATCCATAATAGTGTCAGGATGAATTTATAGGATGAATCTCCAGATAGGGTAGTCTCTGGGTGGCCTTTCATTCAGTCTCTGCTCCACACTTTGTTTCCATTATTGTTCCCATGAGTATTTTGTTCCCTTTCTCAGAAAAACCAAAGCACTCCAATCTTGGTCTTCCTTCTTCTTGAGCTTTGTGAATTGTAACTTGCTTATTTTGAGCTTTTGGGCTAATATCCACTTATCAGTGAGTGCATACCATGTGTATTCTTTTGTGATTGGGTTACCTTACTAAGGATGACACTTTCTAGTTTCATCCATTTGCCTAAGAATTTCATGAATTTATTGTTTTTAATAGCTAAACAATACTCCATTGTGCACATATACCACATTTTCTGTATCCATTCCTCTGTTGAAGGACATCTGGGTTCTTTCCAGCTTCTGGCTATGACAAATAAGGCTGCTATGAATATAGTGGAGCATGTCCCCTTATTACATGTTGTAGCATCTTCTTTAATGGAGCATTTGCTTTCATTATGTTCAGATATGGGTCTTAAATTCCTGATTTTTCAAGGACTTTTAACATGAAGTGGTGTTGGATTTTGTCAAATGGTTTCTCAGTATCTAATGAGATGATATGTGGGTTTTTTGAAGTGGTGTTGGATTTTGTCAAATGGTTTCTCAGCATCTAATGAGATGATTATAGTTGATTACATGGATGGATTTCCATATAGTGAGTTTATATAGAGGTTTTTTTGAGTTTATTTTTATAGTGGATTACATGGATGGATTTCCATATAGTGAAATCTCTGGGATGAAACCTACTTGATCATGGTGAATTATTGTTTTGATATGTTCTTGGCTTTCTTTGCCAGAATTTTATTGAATAATTTTGCACTGATATTCATGAGGGAAATTGGTCTGAAGTTCTCTTTCTTTGTTGAGTCATTTTGTGGTTAAGCTATTAGAGTAAGTGTGGCTTTATAGAATGAACTAGTTAGTATTCCTTCTCTTTCTATTTTGTGGAATAGTTTGAGAAGTATTGGTATTATGTCTTCTTTTAAGGTCTGATAGAATTCTGCACTAAATCTATTTTGCTGTTTTTATTTTATTTTATTTATTTTTTACTTTTATGTTTGGGAGACTTTTAGTGACTGCTTCTATTTCCTCAGGGGTTATGAGACTGTTTAGATGATTTATTTGATCCTGATTTAACTTTGATGCCTGTTATCTGTTTAGAAAATCCTCCATATAATCTAGATTTTCCATTTTGTTGTGTGTAGCTTTTGGTAGTAGTATCTGACGGTTTTTTGAATTTCCTTAGTTTCTCTTTTAAAGTCTCTCTTTTCATTTTTATTTTGTTAATTTGGATACTGTCTTTCTGTCCTCTGGTTAGTCTGGCTAGTTTATCTAGCTTATTTTCTCAAAGAGCCAGCTCCTACTTTTGTTGATTTTTGTATAGTTCTTTTTGTTTCAACTTGGCTCATTTCAGTCCTCAGTTTGATTATTTCTTGCTATCTGCTCCTCTTGGGTATATCTGCTTATTTTTGTTCTATAGCTTTCAGATGTGCTGTTAAGCTCCTAGTGTAGGGTTTCTCCAATTTCTTTCCAAGGTCAGTTAGTGATATAAATTTTCCTCTTAGCATTGCTTTCACTGTGTCCCATGATGGGTATGCTGTGTCTTCATCTTTGTTACATTCTAAAAAGTCTTTAATCTCTTTCTTTTTTATTTATTTATTTTTTAGTATTTTTTGTTTTTTCTCTTTTTATTGAAAAGGGAAGTAAAATGCTTTATGATAAAATTAAAGATTTACATTGAAAACATTTCTGATAAAATAGAAGAGATACATAGAAAAACACGTTAAAATGGACAGTTTTCATGGAAAATTGAAGAGTGAAATGGTAGACATGTAAAACATTGCTAAATTAAATGAAATATGAAATAGAAACATTTTATGATCGAATTGAAGATTTTCATGGAAATATTTCTGATAAAATTGTAGAAAAATTTTAGGGGTTAAAAATTTTAAACATGTTAGAATTGAAGATTATCATGGAAAATTTTATATAGATATAATAATGGGAGGCATAAAAGTATTCCTAAGTTGATTGAGAGTGGAATTATAACCATTTTCTGATAAAGTTGAAGATTTACATGGAAAATATTTCTGATAAAATTGAAGAAATATATAGAAAAACAGTTTAAAATTAAAGATTATCATGGAAATATACAGATAAAGTGATAGGCATAAAGATACTTCTAAGTTGATTGAAGGTGGAATTATAAACATTTTCAGATAAAATTAAAGATTTACATGGAAAATATTCCTGGTCAAATTCAAGAAATACATAGAAAAACACGTTAAAATTAACTATTTCATGGAAAATTTTACATATAAAATGGTAGATATAAAAATTCTTTCTAAATTAATTGAAGGTGGAATTAGAAACATTTGAGATAAAAAGGAATCACATTGAAAACATTTCTGATAAAATAGAGGAAATATATAGAAAGACATATTAAAATTGACGATTATCATGAAAATAATGCAGATAAAATGGTAGACCTAAAAACATGACTAAATTAATAAAAAGAGGAATTACAAACATTTTCTGATAAAATTGAAGATTTAAATGAGAAATATTTCTGTTAGTCTATGTCTTTTTATTGGGGAGTTGGGGTCCATTGCTGTTAAAAGATATTAAGAAATAGTGATTGTTGCTTCCTGTTATTTTTGATGTTATTTTTATGTTTGTGTGGGTATCTTCTTTTGGGTTTGTTGGAAAAAGATTACTGTCTTGCTTTTTCTAGGGTGTAGTTTTCCTCCTTGTGTTTGTATTTTCCATCTATTATCCTTAGACTGGACTTGTGGACATATATTGTATAAATTTGGTTTTATCATGGAATATCTTGGTTTCTCCATTTATGATGATTGAGAGTTTTGCTGGGTATAGTAGCCTGGGCTGGCATTTGTGTTCTTTTAGGGTCTGTATGAGGTCTGCACAGGATCTTCTAGCTTTCATCGCCTCTGGTGAGAAGTCTAGTGTGATTCTGATAGGCCTGCCTTTATAAGTTACTTGCCCTTTCCCCCTTACTGCTTTTAATATTCTTTCTTTGTTTAGTGCATTTGGTGTTTTGATTATTATGTGCCGGGGAGAGTTTCTGTTCTGGTCCAGTCTGTTTGGAGTTCTGAAGGCTTCTTGTATGTTCATGAGCATCTCTTTCTTTAGGTTAGGGAAGTTTTCTTATATAATTTTTGTTGAAGATATTTACTGGCCCTTTAAGTTGTAAATCTTCACTCTCATCTATACCTATAATCCTTAGGTTTGGTCTCCTCATTGTGTCCTGGGTTTCCTGGATGTTTTGGGTTACAAGCTTTTTGTATTTTGCATTTTCTTTGACTGTTGAGTCAATGTTTTCTATGGTATCTTCAGCATCTGAGGTTCTTTCTTCTATCTCTTGTATTCTGTTGCTGATGCTTGCATCTATGACTCCTGAATTCTTTCCAAGGTTTTCTATCTCCAGAGATGTCTCACTTTGTGATTTCTTTATTGTTTCTACTTCCACTTTTAGATCCTGGATGGTTTTGTTCAGTTCCTTCACTTGACTGTTTATGTGTTCCTGTAATTCTTTAAGGGATTTTTGTGTTTCTTCTTTAAGGGCTTCTGCCTGTTGACCCATGATCTCCTGTATTTCTTTAAGGGATTTTTCTTTTTCCTCTTTAAGGGATTTTACCTGTTGCCTGATGTTCTCATGTATTTATTTTTCTTTCTTTCTTTCTTTCTTTCTTTCTTTCTTTCTTTCTTTCTTTCTTTCTTTCTTTCTTTCTTTCTTTCTTTCTTTCTTTCTTTTTTTGAGACAGGGTTTCTCAGTGTAGCCCTGGCTGTCCTGGAACTCACTCTACAGACCAGGCTGGCCTCAAACTCAGAAATCCATCTGCCCCTACCTTCCAAGTGCTGGGATTAATGGCGTGTACCACCACCACTCAGCAATCTCCTGTATTTCTTTAAGGGAGCTATTTAAGTCTTTCCTGAAGCCCTCTATCAGCATAATGAGATACAATTTTAAATCCAACTCTTGCTTTTCTGGTGTGTTGGGGTATCTGGGACTTACTGTGGTGGGAGAACTGGGTTCTGATGTTGCCACGAGGCCTTGGTTTCTGTTGGTTGGGTTCTTGTGCTTGCCTTTCACCATCTGGTTATCTCTGGTGCTAGCTGGTATTGTCTCTGGCTGGAGTTTATTCCTACTGTGGGCCTGTAAGCCTGTGTCCTTACTCCTCTGAGCTCAGAAGTGAAAGCAGTGCTGGGAGATCACTCTCTCCTGGTGGGCTATGCACAGAAGGCTGTGGACTCTCCCAGCTACCTGGTGCAAATGGCAGCAGGAAGACTTCAGTCCCAGCTGTTCCACTGATCTTAGGCCCTGTGTGATCCTAGCTGTTCTCCTCTAGAGAGAAGGTGGAGATCTCATCTCTGTGCTCAGAAGTGAACTCAGTGCTGGGCGATCTCTCTGTCCTGGTGGGCTGTGCACAGAAGGCTGCAGAGTCTCCTGGCTCCCTGGTGCTAATCTCTTTCTTTATTTCTTCCCTGATTCCATATGTGTGTGGGATTTCTGTTGTTATTGAAGACAAGCTTTAGTCTGTGGTGATCCTGTACAATTCATAGGATTAATTCAATCTCCTTGTAGATACAAGGAGAGGCTTGATTTGTGTCCAATTATATGGTCAGTTTTGGATAAGGTACCGTGAGATGCTGAGAACAAGGTGTATCCTTTTGTTTCAGGGTGAAATGTTCTGTAGATATATGTTAAATCTATTTGCTTTATAACTTCTGTTAGTTTAACTGTCTCTGTTTAGTTTCTTTTTCTATGATCCATTGGTGAGCATGGGGTTTTGAAATCTTCCACTATTATTGTTTGAGGTTCAATGTATTCTTGGAGCTTTAGTATTGTTTCTTTTACAAATCTAGGTGCCCTTGCATTTGGGGCATAGATGTTCAGAATTGAGAGTTTATCTTGGTAGATTTTTCTTTTGATGAGTATGAAGTGTCCTTCCCCATCGTTTTTGATAACTTTTGGTTGAAAGTCTATTTTATTGGATATTAGCATGGCTACTTCAGCCTGTTTCTTGGAACCATTTGCTTGGAAGACTTTTTTTAGCCTTTTCCTCTGACGTAGTCTCTGTCTTTGCCATTGAGGTGTGTTTCTGGTAAGCAGCAAAATGTTGTATATTGTTTGTACATTCTGTCTGTTAGCCTACATCTTTTTTTTTTTTTTAAATCAGGGAATTGAGTTCCTTGATGTTGAGATATGCTAAGGATTGCTGCTTCCCATTTTTGTTGTTTTGTTAGAGTGGAAATTTTGCTTATGTGGTTCTCTTCTTTTGCTTTGTTGTGAAAAGATTAATTTCTTGACTTTTCTTGGGTGTAGCTTCTCTCTTTGTGTTGGAGTTTTCCTTCTGCAATCCTTTGCAGGGCTTTATTAGTGGGAGGACATTGTTTAACTTTGGTTTTGTCATAGAATATCTTGTTTTCCCATCTATGTAACTGAGAGTTTTGCTGGGTATAGTAGCCATTTTTGTTCTCTTAGTGTCTGTATGACATCTGCCCAGGATCTTCTGGCTTTTAGAGTCTCTTGTGAGAAGTCTGGTGTACTTCTGATAGGTCTATCTTTATGTTACTTGACATTTTTCCCTTACTGTTTTTTTTATTTTATTTTATTTATTTATTTATTTATTTATTTATTTATTTATTTATTTATTTATTTATTTTTTATCCCTTACTGTTTTTAATATTCTTTTTTTTTTTTTTTTTTTTTTTTTTTTTTTTTTTTTTTTTTTACATTTGGTGTTTTGATTATTATGTGATGGGAGGAATTTCTTTTCTGTTTCCACTTGTTTTTGCTTTCTACAGGACATATGTTTCTTTAGGTTAGGAAAGTTTTCTTCTATAATTTTGTTGAAGATATTTACTGGCCTTTTAAGTTGGGACTCTTCATTTGCTTCTATACCTGTTATCATTAGGTTTGGTCTTTTCATTGTGTCCTGGATTTCCTGGTTGTTTTGAGTTAGGAGCTTTTATCTTTTTGTATTTTCTTTGACTGTTGTGTCACTGTTTTCTATGGTATCTTCTATATCCAAGTTTCTTTTTTATCTCTTATAATTTGTTGATGATGCTTATGATATGTTGCTGTGACTCATGCTCTATTTCCTAGGTTTTCTATCTTCAGGGTTGTCTCCCTTTCTGTTTTCTTTATTGTTTTTATTTCCAGTTTTAGATCCTGGATGGTTTTGTTTAATTCTTTCACCTGTTTGATTGTGATTTTGTGAATTTCAAGAGATTTATGTGTTTCTTCTTTAATGGTTTCTATTTGTTTATCTATATTCCCCTGTATTTTTAAGGGAGTTATTCATGTCATTCTTAAAGTACTCTATCTTCATCATGAGATGTAAGTTTAGATCAGAATCCTGTTTTTAAGATGTAGTGGGTGTATCCAGGGCTTGCTCTGGTGGGAGATCTGGATTCTGATGTTGCCAAGTAGCATTGGTTTATATTGCTTATGTTCTTGTGCTTTTCTCTGTCCATCTGGTTATCTCTGGTATTAACTTGCCTTGCTGTCTCTGACTGTAGCCTGTCCTTCCCGTGAGCCTCATTATGTTGGGCCTCCTTGGGTCAGGGTATCTCTTGTCCAATCTATTTGGCATTCTGTAGGTTTCTTGTATGTTTATGGGCATCTCTTTCTTTAAGTTAGGGAAGTTTTCTTCTATAATTTTGTTGAAGATGTTTACTGGCCCTTTGAGTTGATAATCTTTAGTCTCTTCTGTGAGGGTTTCTGGAGAACCTTAACTGTGAGCCTGGCTGGGTTAGCACTTCTTGAAATCAAACTGTCTCAACGTGTTCTTATGGGTTGGGAGTGCTGGCTCCCAGAATCCACTCTCCGGTGCAAGCGAAAACTGAAAGGAACATGTGTCTTGCTGAACAGAAGTTCCTGTGTCCCCTTAGCACTTGGGGGTTCCAGTTAGTCCAGGTATTGTAGTGGGGGTTGGGGCCTCATCTGTATTCCCGGTGTTTCGAAATGCCTGGGAGTCAAGCTTTTTCTGAGTGTGTTTGGGTTGGGCAGGCATGGAGCACAGCATCCATTGCCAGGCACAGATGTAAACTTGAAGGAAGAAGTCAAGTCTGAGTTCTTATAATAAACTTGCCCCAGCCCTAGTCCTGTGTGACCTTTCTGACCCTGACCTGACTGACATTTGTTTCAACCATAACCAGGTACCCTGGCTGGTTAAGTAAATGCTGGTGTTTATCCTCTCCCTGGCTACCTTTGCTTAGCCTAACCTGTTATGGAGTCTATAACTTCCAAATCAATTCCAATTCTGAAGAGAAAAATCCATCAGTCACTAGTAGATAAATAATAATAAAGGGATGGAACAGAATTGGCCTAGGGTGGGAAACAGAATAGTTTTCAGAGACCTACAGTGCTAGCATATAGAAAAAAACATAGTGACTTGTTCTCCATGGCCACAGAACTTAGAGATATGATGCACATAAAGTCTGAAGAGGTAATAGGGCTTCATTAAGAAATGTTATTCTAATGTTTAAAATATTGTTAATACAGTCAAAATTCCAACAAGGATGGTAGAGGGTCCAACCAAGCCTCCACCTAGCTGAGAGGCAGCTGTTGTGTCCCAGGAGAAGGAATATCAGTTTTCTTCAGGGATGCTGTCCTGGCTGGTTGCCCAAGTGATGACCCTATACCCATGCACATACCAGCAGCACCAACTGGACTTAGTTATTTAAAACATACATGAAATTGGGAAGGAGCTATGATGAGGTGATTTGTGAGCAATTAGAGGCGTAGGACTAGGAGGCAGATACATTATCAAAATATATTGTATACACATACAAGAATAGATAAAATTCTTTATAAATAAGATAATTTAACAATAAAAATGTTAAATTAATTTATAAACATATATAAAACATGTAGAAACAATTTCATATACTTTATCATATACCTTATACCAATACTACTAATATTTGCCTGTGTTTGTCCTTTTTATATATCTTTAATTGGGGCTGGCTTACAGGTTCAGAGGTTCAGTCCATTTTTACCAAGGCAGGAGCATGGCAGCATCCAGGCAGACATAGGGCTGGAGGAGCTGAGAGTTCCACCGCTTGTTCCAAAGGCATCTAGCAGAAGACTGGCTTTCAGGCAGCTAGGACAAGGGTATTAAAGTGACATGCAAAGTGACACACCTACTTCTACAAGATACACCTCCTAATAATGCCACCCTCTGGGCCAAGAATATACAAACCATCATAGTATGGATGGAGCCATTCATTCATATTTTTTCAGTCAACATGATGTTTTTAATATTAATGCTTATATCTACAGCTATAGGTTACTTTCCCCCACCACACTGAATTAAATCACAGTGTCCTTCCTATTATCATTACTAGGGTATTTAAAAATTCTCATTGTTTCCTATTTCATGAAGGAAAGAATTTTATGACTATGTTATCTAATGTGTGGTAGGTACCACTAGAAGTATCTAGGCACACTGTCATAAAACACATTAATATTTTGACAAGTAAATGCTTATATCAAATGCAATGAATAGCTACGTATTAATGCTATTCAGATGTGACTATATGGTAAATTAACTGAAACTCTATGAATTGCCTCTCAATGAGTTTTGAATTTCAGACTTGTATCTTGAAATTTGCACTCCTTTTTGAGATTGCACATGATTTAGCTATTTATTCTTCTGTTGATGAACACTTGAGTTTGAGTTTATTTATACCATTATTAAAAAACTGTAACTTAAGTGGGAATACCTAACATCATAAAAATGAGTAAATGTTAGTCAAATTAATATGCCTTCACTCCCCAGTTGTGTATTTTTCTTGTTTAAAAACTTGAACATGTGTTGGATAAACACTTTGAAACCATTGTCCCTAAAAGTGTATACATGCTCAGTAACAATAACACATTGTATTTTGTACTCACTATAGCTAGTTTAGTAGTAGCCAGAAAGTTATTATTTCATTAGAGATGGCCAGGAAACTGGCATTTTGTTCACCATTGCTCTTATATGAGGCTAGTATTATTTTTATAGACAAGAAAATAAAACCATAAAAATGAAGTTCAAAATATTTTCCCATGTTTAGTTTATGCTGTAAATATCTTCCACAATCTCCTGGTGCTCTTGTTCAAGTTTCTTTACAGTGTATGCCAAAGGGTAGAATGTTTCACCAGATCATTGTTTGAATCATTGGTTAAGATCTTCAGAGAATCAGATTCCAAGCTGTAATATCTGTCTGTCTGTATATTTGTTTGTCTGTCTATCCATCTGCCCATCTGTCCATCTGTATTTCTCTCTCTCTCTCTCTCTCTCTCTCTCTCTCTCTCTCTCTCTCTCTCTCACACACACACACACACACACACACACAGAGGGGGTATCATCTTGAGGGGTTTCCTCACATGATTATGGAAGATAAATGGGTCTTGATTGTCTGAAAGTTAGAAACCTAGACAATCCATTGTAGTTCATTCCTAAATGCCCGAGAAAAAGGGGAGTCAGTGTTGTAAATCCTTGTTTAAGTTGGAAGGATTTGAGAATTGCCAGTCACCATCTAGGAAAGTCTAAGGAATGCAAGTGAACTTTCTGGAGTTGGCCACTCTTGGATTGCCTACTGTGGGTGACTTTTGAGATGCAGGGTCCTTAGAGACTTTATCTCAGGATTTCTTCTATCTTATATGCCTTTTCCTGTCACTATCACATAGTCTAATGATTATGGGCTCTTGATCGATTGGATGGCACCCACCCATGTGGAAGAAGCTGATCTTTTTACTCTTTTCATGGACACAAGAATAGTCTTTTCTAGATGTAGTCTTAAAACACATCCACAAATAACATTTTACCAGATATCTGGTTATCACACCCAAATTAACACATGGAAATGAACCTCCACAACATGTAGGAAATTTTTTGGGCAGTGGATGAATGGAAGTCTTCAGATTTAGCATGAGTTCTATGGAAGAAACCAGGGAAGGAAGGAGGACTGGGGTAAGAAGAGAATCTTTTTTTTTTTTTTTTTTGCTTGGTTTTTCTTTTGAAACAGGGTTTCTCTGTATAGCCCTGACTGTCCTGAAACTCACTCTGTAGACCAGGTTGGCCTCAAACTCAGAAATCCGATTGCCTCTGCCTCCCAAGTGCTGGGATTAAAGGTATGCACCACCACCACCCAGCTAAGAAGAGAATCTCACAGTGCTACAAAGAACCAGAAAAGGTGTAGGGACCATTTTAGAATTTTGGTTTCTTTAAAAAAATACAGAACTATTATAAGAAAGTCTTTTCATTTTAATCCCAGGTGTGGGGATATGGTGTTGCTTTAAACTGACTGAAGTAGCTGACTATGATTTACCTCATGCTCTGGCAAAGGTGGTTTTGCTAGCTTCAGATACTTTCTGCAATTTTGTAATGTTTGGAATTCTGGACATTTTTCAGAAGGTATATAAATGCCAGGGTCCTGAGAGGTGGGGTGGTTGTTTTTCATGGTTGCTATTTGTTAATAGTCATGCTTAAAGAAGAAACAAAAGAAAATAAATCAGTTTCCTAATCTCTCCCCTGTATTCTTGTTTCTCTCATATCTAGTGTTAGTGAGTTAACATGGGGGGGCATTGTATAAAGGGTAGGAGAAAGAAGAACCCACAAAGTAGTAAAGACTAGGTAGAGAACGATTTGGCCATTGGGTCACCCTAGACTCTAAGTAGTTCTTCAAAATAGCTCCATGAATCCCTGGAATGAACCTGTCTTAGTACATGTGTAATGCTCTATTGTTCTATTATTGTCTAGAAACAGATATGCCACAAACACAACAACACAGTAACACATTGGTGAATTGTTGATTTAATTCCTACAAGTTGTGAAATATACATATTCTACTCTGTTCTTTTAGCCAGTTTCCTCAAGGCCTGTTTCATGTCTTTGTTCCTAAGGCTGTAGATGAAAGGATTCAGCATGGGGATAACTACTGTATAGATGACAGTGATCACTCGATCCTTTGTCACTGAGTAGGTGGATGAGGGGCGAATATACACTGATATTATGGTTCCATAGAACAGTGCCACAACTGTGAGGTGAGACCCACAGGTAGAGAAGACTTTGTACCTTCCTTCCCCTGAGGGGACCCTCAGAACAGTTCGAGTGATATAGACATAAGAGATAACAATAAAGATAAAAGGGCTCATGATCACAACAGAGCCCTCTGTGAAGGCCAAAAGCTCATTGATAGAGGTGTCAGAGCAGGAGAGTGTCAGCAGTGGCTGGACATCACAAAAGAAGTGATGAATAACATTGGGTCCACAGAAAGAGAGGCGGCCCATGAGAACTGTGTGGGTGAGGGAGTGAAGATGGGACACTGCCCAGGATGCCCCCACCAGCAAGCGACAGCGCTGGGGACCCATGGCTGTGTTGTAATGAAGTGGATTGCAGATAGCAACATAGCGGTCAATGGCCATTGCAGCCAAAAGGAAACTGTCTGTAATACCAAAGGCCACAAAGAAATACATTTGCGTGAGACACTGGGCCAAGAGGATTGTCTTTCTCTGTGTCAGCAAGTTCACTAACATCTGTGGCACGATGACAGTGGTAAAGCAGATGTCCACCAGGGAAAGGTTGGAAAGAAAGAAGTACATAGGAGTGTGTAGGTGGGTATCTCTCCGGATGGATGCAATGATGACCGAGTTGCCAATCACATTGACCAGGTACATGGCAAGGAAGCTGGCAAAAAGCCATACCTGTTGTTTGGGGTCACTGGTCAATCCTAAAAGGAGGAATTCTGTCATGTGGCTCTGGTTTTCCCGGAACAATGCTGTCCTGAAAGCAAAAAATATATAAGGAATGTTAGATGTACATTTTGGTTTGGAGTCTTCAGCCTGATGGAGGGGATTCCTCATGAGGTA
The DNA here is from genome assembly GCF_947179515.1 of Apodemus sylvaticus. NCBI lineage: Eukaryota > Metazoa > Chordata > Mammalia > Rodentia > Muridae > Apodemus > Apodemus sylvaticus. The sequence continues at coordinate 16,567,638 of NC_067476.1, read as the reverse complement.
TTTCTGTTCATGCATTGTGTAAGGAAGATGCTGATATTGGTTGCCATATTGTCTGTAATATGACTTCACAGAACTGGTATTGTGGTGCTTTGGGTTCACTTCCAACTTTGTGACTAATTTTGTGGACTCAAATGAAGTGCTTCAACTCTTGTTCTTTGTCCAGAAGACAATACTTTTGGTAACCACATTCTGTTTTAATCATAGGAAAGTTAGGTAGAAAATAGTCATTTTGTTCAATTTCCAAATGACATCAAATGTCAATTTCTATGACATCTCTTTGCCCTGCCTTATTTCAGTTCTTCCTTCTTTGTGCAACATCAGTCTCTACTTACTGCTTCTGACCATGGTTTTCCTCTCCCTTTGTACGGAGATTAAGGGGTCCCAGGATTTCTTTGAAGAAGTCCTAAACACATTGTAGAAATATGTTTACTATTCAGCCATTAGAAACAATGAATTCATGAAATTCTTAGGCAAATGGATGGAGCTAGAGAACATCATACTAAGTGAGGTAACCCAGACTCAAAAGGTGAATCATGGTATGCACTCACTAATAAGTGGATATTAACCTAGAAAACTGGAATACCCAAAACATAATCTACACATCAAATGAGGTATAAGAAGAAAGGAGGGGTGGCCCCTTGTTCTGGAAAGACGCAGTGAAACAGTATTCGGCAAAACCAGAACGGGGAAGTGGGAAGGAGTGGGTGGGAGGACAGGGGGAGAAAAGAGGGCTTATGGGACTTTCGGGGAGTGGGGGGCTAGAAAAGGGGAAATCATTTGAAACGTAAATAAAAATTATATCGAATAAAAAAATTAAAAATAAGAAAAAAAAGAAAAAAAAGAAATATGTTTCTGGGTCAAACTCTTCTTGAGGAAAAAAATGCCTTTGTAATTCGCTTGGCAGATTAAAGTGTGGGGCCAAAGTCTAGGGTAGGAGTGGCTTACTCTGGAAGTTTCACATGTCAAGAGGATGAGTAACCATCTGAGGTGAGGGTGAAGGGGAAGGACTACTTCTCACAGTACTCTGTTTAATTAACATTGTGCTTTGTGTTCCACACAGATGGTGTCTCATGTTGGACACTAGTGGACAGTGTCAAGCTTAGCTAGAGAGGAAAGAGGCAGAGAAGAAAGTGGCAAACACAGGATTCGGAACAGGATTATATATGGATGTGGAGATTGGATGTGGCATTGCCTCCAAGGATAAAAAGTAAAACCTTGAAGCTGGGATTTTAAAACTCTGGACTTGTAAGTTGAGTCTGAGAGAACAACATAGCGATATCAAAGCATAGAAGCCTCAGAAGTATTCTTAGCCAAATGCTTAAGAATCCCAAAAACTTAGAGAAAGATATCTGGACAAGAAGAATCTTATAGCTTATAGGGAAATAAAATAAAAGATAGATAGAAAGTATATAGGAGCAAATACCTCAATAAATATACTTTTAAATAAAATATCCCATAAGCATCTATATACTGATGAAATAAAAATTGAAGGTTAGGTGTGTAAATGCAAGCCTGTATTTCCAGATGCTCATCATGGGTAAGAAGATCTTAATTCCTTGGTCAGCCCAGGCAATTTAGTGAGACTTTGTATTTCAAGAAAAATGTAAAATGGCTTGAGATTGTAACTCCATAATAGAGTGCTTTTCTAGCATGCAAGAGGCTCTGGGTTCAATTTCTAAATGAAAAAAGAAACCTTACAAACCAAACCAAGCAAAAATAAAAGTAAAAAGAAAAAAGACAATATATATATTACAAATAAAAAATGTAGAAAATGGGACGTGGAAGATGGCTCAGCAGATGAGAACTGTTCTTCCAGTGGACCTGGGTTCAATTCACAGCACCTACATGGCAGCTCACAACTGTCTGTGACTCAAGTTCCTGTGGATCTGACTCCCTTACACAGACATATATGCAAGTCAAACACTAAATGTACATAAAAATAAATAATGAATAAATAAATAAATGATGAAAAATAAAATGTAGAAATCAAAGAGCTTTATAAAATATGGATTAGGAGGGAAATAATAGTATGGGTAATGGGGAAGGAATTAGGGGAAGGAGAGGGCATCGGGTTTGCCAAACTGTGGTGTTGTATGTGAGCAACACAAAGCTGAACAACAACAAAGAATACATGGAAAATACTTCTTTTGGAAATTAAGATGAAGAAAGACTTTAATAACACGAAATACTGTGTTTTAGTGCAAGAACAGACAATAGATCAGTAGAAAATTTTAGATAAAATGTAGATCAGAATACATTTAGAAGCTAAGTTGATTTGAGAGTGTGAATGCACTAGTTTCTCCTGTAAGGTCTACAGCTTTAAAGCCATGGATAGTTGGCTAAGTTTACAATGGCAGGCATTGGTTCCCTCATATTGATTCCTTAAATCCAATTCAATAGCTGGAATGTTGCACCTATGATATATCAATATTGCTACCTAAATAAGGCCTGCATAATGATCATACTAGTTGATATGTCAACATGGATGTGGAAATTTCACAAAACCTTAGCACTAAATGGAGTTTCAGGTAGTCATATGATCCACCCTGTGGGTCCTGGGACTCAAACTTGTGTCCTCTACAGGAGGATCCCCTTCCACTGCCCCCTCCTGCTAGCCCTACCCCAACTCCAAGTCAAACACCCAAACAGACTTCTACTCCTACCACTACATCTACTTCTACAACTTTCCCTACTTCTACCCCTAACCTCAATCCTACCACCAACTTTACTGCTACAGCTTTTCTTACCAATTGCCTTATCCTTACCTTTGCACTTACACTTATACTGACCCCTACCTAACTCCTAAGTTTACCTTTATACCTGCCCCTATTTCAACCCCTGTGCCCACACCTACCCCTTTCCATACACTTATGCTTACCCTAACCCTAATCTGGACCTTAACCCTAATGTTAACACTTACCCATACCCTTACCCTAACCCCAACTCTAACCCTAAATATAAGTCCAACCCTATTCCTACCCCTATCCCTTAACCAACACCTAAGCCTGCCCTACCTTTACCTTTACCTAATCCTCTACACCTATACTTTAGAAATACCCCTACTCCTACCTCTACCCTTAACCTTAACCCCAACACTAATCTTTACTATTACCATTACTCTATTCCAAACTCTAATTCTAACTTTAACCCTTGCCTAAACCTTAACCCAAATCCTAACCCTAACCCTAAACATAAACCTAATTATAACCCTGAAAAAGACCTTAAGTTTCTTGTAGAGAAAAAGAAAAAGAATCTCATGTCTTAAGTAGAACTAAGGGGATTTCTTTTTCCATTTTGTTTCCCAAAGCATGAGCCCACCAGGAACAGAGGTATCAAGCCATCAAGCTCAAGTGTGGTAAGTAAGGAGAGCCTGACATCTCCTTAATCAGAACCTCTAAAATCTATGTAAGATGGATTGAAATTCAAGAGTGTAACCTACTAAGCCTGGGAGCAGAAGCTAACCAGCCTCTTCTTAACTGACATTACTGCTTCCTGGAGATATTGGTGTACTTCTTTTTTAGGCTAACTGATACAGAATCCACTCCAGTGTGGGCCCCATTTCAGGATACTAGGGACAGAGAGAAACCTCCCCATATGATAAAGCATTTCAAGTTGCAATGTAAAATCATGGGGAATAGAATATAATATGACTTCTGGACTAATATTATGAAATATCTTAGAACTTGTCTATTACATAAGTTTCCAAATTGTGCTCCCTCTGAGACTTAGAGAGCACCTGGGAAGGACTGCAAGGCTGATAGAAATGCTGGATGGAAAAAAAGAAATGCTGGATGGAAAGGTCCTAGGTGTTTTCTTTAACTGTGGAAACTCTATGTATGCATTTCATATATTGAATGACCACATAAGATATAGTATAAGTAAAAATTAAAATAATATTTTTTCTTGTCTATGTTTTAAGCAAGATTCTTAGGCTGTTATTTAGGCTGGCCTCAGATTTGCTTTGTAGTCCAGAATATCCTCAAATTCTTGATACTCGGGTTGATTACAGGTATGTATCACTGTGGCAGATGATACTAATATGCTTTATTCAATAGAAAAAATTGAAGTTCAGTGAGGGGATGTTTTCCCTGAGGTAACATATAAGTTAGAATTTTATGACAAGTCAGCCTTACCAGAAGTTTTTTTTCTTACATGAGCACAGAGTGTATGTTTCTCTGAAACATGTTTAGAGGTTGGGAGGAGGCCAGAGGATCTGGAGCTTTCCCCAGCAGTTCTGGGTTTAGGGACAGGTAGATAGGGCTGGGTTTATAGAAGCTGGATTTTGCCTGTCATCTTCATGACTCCTACCATTTTTTCTTACAAAGTATTGAGACTCTTATTAAAATCAAATCCTTCCTGTGTCTTGTATGTATGAAGACTGTAGTATTAGACGTTTAAGGGTCATGCTCCAAATCTAGGAAGCATAGGCAAACAACTTGGTCTGTAGTCTCAGTCATGGTCAGTCCCAAATTTCATATTTGTAAAAAGAGGGCATCGTAAACATAAATAATTTCCATCTATAACATGCTGTGATTGTAGGACTTGTGGGTAGTAGTGGGGTTAAAGATAACAAACACTTACTCAGACAAATGTTGATGACTTCCAGAGTACCCAATTAAGTGTCCAGGCATCTTCAGATCAGTATCATTGGTAGTGGTGATTACAAGAGGAAGAGGGGTTCTGAAGACAGAACTTTTATGTCAGGCTAGAAAGTAAAAGCTTTTTAGACATGATGTGTGAGATGACACCCTTTGAGTGTGTGTGTGTGTGTGTGTGTGTGTGTGTATGTGTGTGTGCACCTGTAGGGAACACATTTATCTTTGTCTTTTCACCATCTTCCAAATGTGGCTCCAGACATGATTAATGTATAGCTTTCTCCCACCAGAGCTACCAACACTGGCCTCTTTAGATTTCATTAATGGTGAAGAAGGGGTGGGGACCTGGAAAGAGATTATTTACCCCTCACATGACCTAACTCCAAGGAGACAGTTTTTCTATCTACCAACTCCAGGGATCTCATTAAGAAAGGAGACTTGTGAGAGTAGACCCCACAGAACCTTAGGATTCACAAGTTCCTTCACATTTCAAATAATTAGTGGTTTGTTATTATTGAGATTTTGAAGAAAAGTGAGGTACGTGGAAAAGGGTTATGCCTGGGGATGTTGCCAGAGGATGTCTACTGCTGTGAGGAAAATGCTGGGAGTGGAGATCCCTGGACTTGAGTCAGTTAATGAGAAGCTGTGATTTGAGCCAAACTTGTAGTTTCTCTAGAATTCAATGGTCTTCATTTAGAAGTTTACTAATATAAGCTGTAAGAGAAGGTTGCCTGGAGAATCAAACAGCCTCAGAGACAAGAACATGGTTACATGATGGCAGTCAACTGTGTAGTTATCTGACTCTCTGTGTAGATGTTTGAAAGTATAGTGTTCTTTATATTTTCATGTATTTTTAATTTTTGAGATTATAGTATAATTACACAATTTTCCCCTTTCTTTCTTTTCTCTAGCATCTCTGAGGTATCCCCTTGTTCTTATTCAAATTCATGGCCTCCTTTTCTTTAATTTTTGTACATACACACTTTCCTTTTCTTACACATATAATTATAAGTGAAATATCATTCTCAAAACATTTTTACATACATATTGTGAAATATCATTCTCAAAACATTTTTATTTTTATTAGATATTTGCTTCATTTGCACTTCAAATGGAATCCCCTTTCCATGTTATCCCTCTGAAAACCCCCTATCCCATTTGCCCTCTCCATGCTCACCCTGCCCCCCAATTTCCTGACATGCAGTCCCCTATTCTGGTGAATTGATCCTTCACAGGACCAATGGTCTCTCCTCTCATTGATGTCTGAAATGTTCATTTTCTGCTATGTCTGTAGCTGGGGCCATGGGTCCCTCTTTGGTTGGTTGTTTAGTCCCTGGGAGCTCTGGGGGTACTGGTTGGTACATATCACTCCAGCAGGGCTGAAAACCTCTTTAGCTCCTTGGGTCCTTTCTCTAGCTGCTCCATCAGGGACCCTCTTCTCATTCTAATGGTTGGCTGTGATCCATTGGTATTACAATTCACTTTCCAATAAGGATCAAAGTATCCACATTTGGTCTTCCTTCTTCTTCAGCTCCATGTGTTATGTGAGTTGTATCTTGGGTATTCCAAGATTTTGGACTAATATCCACTTATCAGAGAGTGTATACCATGTGTGTTCTTTTGTGATTGGGTCACCTAACTCAGGATGATATTTTCTACCTCCATTCATTTGCCCAAGAATTTCATGAATTTATTGTTTTTAATATCTGAGTAGTACTCCATTGTGTAATTGTGCCACATTTTCTGTATCCATTGCTCTGTTGAGGAACATCTGGTTTCTTTCCAGCTTCTGGCTATTATGAATAAGACTTCTATGAACATAGTGGGGCATGTGTCCTTATTACATGTTGAAGTATCTTCTGGATATATGCCCAGGAGTGGTATAGCTGGGTCCTCAAGTAATGCTATGTCCAATTTTCTGAGGAACTGCCAAACTGATTTCCAGAGTGGTTTTACCAGCTTGCTATCCCACCAGCAATGGAGGAATGTTTCTCTTTTCCCACATCCTCTTCAGCGTTTTTTGTCCCCCGAGTTTTTGATCTTGGCCATTCTGACTGGTGTAAGGTAGAATCTCAGGGTTGTTTTGATTTGCATTTCCTGATGATTAAGGATGATCATTTGAAGATTTTTTTAAGTGTTTCTCAGGCATCTCGTATCCCTCAGTTGAGAATTCTTTGTTTATCTCTGTACCCAATTTTAAAAAAAAGATTTATTTATTTATTTGTTTATTATATGTAAGTACACTGTAGCTGTCTTCAGACACCTCAGAAAAGGGCATCAGATTTCATTATGGATGGTTGTGAGCCACCATGTGGTTGCTGGGATTTGAACTCAGGGCATTTGGAAGAGCAGTTAGTGCTCTTAACCACTGAGCCATCTCTCCAGCCCATGTACCCCATTTTAAAATAGGGTTATTTGGTTCTTTGGAGTCTAAATTCTTGAGTTCTTTGTATATGTTGGATATTAGCCCTCTATCAGATGGAGGATTGGTAAAAAATCTTTTCCCAATCTGTTGGTTGCCATTTTGTCCTATTGACATTGTCCTTTGCCTTACAGAAGCTTTGAAATTTTATGAGGTCCCATTTGACAATTCTTGATCTTAGAGCATAAGCTATTGGTGTCCTATTCAGGAACATTTCCCCTGTGCCCATGTGCTCCAGATTCTTCCCCAATTTCTCTTCTATTAGATTCAGTGTATCTGATTTTATGTGGAGGTCCTTGAAGCACTGGGACTTGAGCTTTGTACAGGGAGATAATAATTGATCAATTTTCATCCTTCTACATGTTGACTGCCAGTTGACACAGTACCATTTGTTGAATATGCTGCTTCCCCCCCGCCCCGGATGGTTTTAGCAGCTTTGTCAAAGATCAAGTGACAGTAGGTATGAGGGTTCATTTCTGGGTCTTCAATTCTATTCCATTGATCTACATGCCTGTCACTATACCAATACCATGCAGTTTTTATCACCATTGCTCTGTAGTATAGCTTGAGCTCAGGGATGGTGATTCCACCAGAAGTTCTTTTATTGTTGATTATAGTTTTAGCTATCCTGGGTTTTTTGTTATTCTAGATGAATTTGGAAATTGCTCTTTCTAACTCTATAAAGAATTGATGAGGAATTTTGATGAGGATTGCATTAAATCTGTAGATTTCTTTTGGTAAAATGGTAATTTTTACTATATTAACTCTTCCAATACATGAGCATGGGAGATCTTTCCATCTTCTGTGATCCTCTTCAATTTCTTTCTTCAGAGACATAACGTTCTTGTCATGCAGATCTTTCACTTGCTTGATTAGAGTCACAACAAGGTATTTTATATTATTTATGATTATTGTGAAGGGTATCATTTTCCTAATTTCTTTCTCAGTCTGTTTATTCTTTGAGTATAGGAAGGCTACTGATTTGTTTCAGTTAATGTTATATCCAGCCACTTTGCTGAGGTTGTTTATCAGGTTTAGGAGTACTCTGGTGGAATTTTGGGGGGTCACTTATGTATACTATCATATCATCTGCAAACAGTGATACTTTGACTTCTTCCTTTCCAATTTGAATCCCTTTGACCTCCTTTTGTTGTCTAATTGCTCTTCTTAGGACTTTGAGTATCATATTGAATAGGTACGGAGAGAGTGGACAGCCTTGTTAGTCCCTGATTTCAGTAGGATTGCTTCAAGTTTCTCCCCATTTAATTTGATGTTGGCTACTTGTTTGTTGTATGTTGCTTTTACTATATTTAGGTATGGGCCTTAATTTCCTGGTCTTTCCAAGACTTTTAGCATGAAAGGATCCTGAATTTTGTCAAATAGTTTCTCAGCATCTAATGAAATGATTATGTGTTTTTTCTTTGAGTTTGTTTATATAGTGGATTACCTTTATGGATTTCTGTATATTGAACCATCCCTACCTCCCTGGGATGAAACCTACTTGATTATGGTGGATGATCATTTTGATGTGCTCTTGGATTCGGTTGACAAGAATTTTATTGAGTATTTTTGTATCGACATTCATAAGGGAAATTGGTCTAAAGTTCTCTTTCTTTCTTGGGTCTTTGTGTGGTTTAGGTATCAAAATAATTGTGGCTTCATGGAACGAATTGGGTAGTCTTCCTTTTGTTTTTATTCTGTGGAATAGTTTGGAGAGTATTAGTATTAGGCCTTCTTTGAAGGTCTGATAGAACTCTGCATTGAACCCATCTGGTCCTGAGATTGTTTTGGTTGGAAGACTATTAATTGATTGCTTCTATTTATTTAGGGATTATGGGATTGTTTAGATCATTGATTGGATCCTGATTTACCTTTGGTACCTGGTATCTGTCTAGAAAATTGTCCATTTCATCTAGATTTTACACTTTTGTTGAGTATAGGATTTGTAGTAGGATCTGATGATTTTTTTTTAATTTCCTCAGTATCTGTTGTCAGTATCTCCCTTTTCATTTTTGATTTTGCTGATTTGGATGCTGTCTCCGTGCCCTCTGGTTAGTTTGGCTAAGTTTATCTATCTTGTTTTTTTTTTTTTTTTTTTTTCAAAGAACCAGCTCCAGGTTTGGGTGATTATTTTTATAGTTCTTTTTTGTTTCTGCTTGGTTGATTTCAGCCCTGAGTTTGATTATTTCCTACCGTCTATTCCTCTTGGGTGTATTTGCTTCTTCTTGTTCTAGAGCCTTCAGATGTGGTGTTAAGCTGTTAGTATATACTCTTTCCAGTCTCTTTTTGGAGGCACTCAGAACTACAAGTTTTCCTCTTAGTACTACTTTCTTTGTGTTCCATAAATTTGGGTATATTTTGCTTTCATTTTCACTAAACTCTAAAAAGTTTTTAATTTCTTTTGTTTTTTCTTCCCTGACCAAGTTATCATTGAGTAGAATGTTGTCCAGTTTCTGTGTGTATGTGGGCTTTCTGTTGTTTTTGTTGTTATTGAAGATAAGCCTTAGTCCGTGGTGATATGATAGGGTGCATTGAAGTATTTCAATCTTCTTACATCTGCTGAGGTCTGTTTTGTGACTGAGTATATGGTCAATTTTGGAGAAGGTTCTATATTCTTTTGTTTTAGGATAAAATGTTCTATCGATATCTGTTAGATACATTTGGTTCATAACTTCTGTTAGTTTCACTGTTTCTCTGTTTAGTTTGTTTTCCCCTGTTCTGTCCATTGATGAGAGTGGGATGCTGAAGTCTCCCACTATTATAGTGTGGCGTATAATATGTGCTTTGTGTTTTAGTAAAGTTTCTTTTATGAATTTAGTGCCCTTGTATTTGGATATCTTCAGCGTTGAGAGTTCATCTTGGTAGATTTTTCCTTTGATGAGTATGAAGTGTCTTTCCTTATCTTTTTTGGTTAGTTTAGGTCGATTTTATTTGCTACTATTATGGCTACACCAGCTTGTTTCATGGGACCATTTGCTTGGAAAATTGTTATCTAGCCTTTTACTCTGAGGTAGTGTCTGTTTTTGTGCCTGTATGCAGCAAAATGTTGGGTCCTGCTTGTGTATCCAGTCTTTTAGTTTATGTCTTTTTATTGGAGAATCGACTCCATTGATATTAAGAGATATTATGGAGAAGTGATTGTTTCTTCCTGTTATTTTTGTTATTAGAGTTGGAATTATGTTTGTTTGGCTCTCTTCTTTTTGGTGTGTTAAAAGACAGTTAATTTCTTGCTTTTTCTAGTGTGTAGTTTCCCTCCTTTTGTTGGTGTTTTCCATTCATTATCCTTTGAAGGGCTGCATCTATGGAAAGATATTGTGTAAATTTGGTTTTGTCATGGAATACCTTGGTTTCTCCATCTATGGTGATTGAGAGTTTTGCTGGGTATAGTACTCTGGGCTGGCATTTGTGCTCCCTTAGGGTCTGTGTGAGATCTGTCCAGGATCTTCTGGCTTTCATAGTCTATGGTGAGAAGTCTGGTATAATTCTGATGGCTCTGCCTTTATATGTTACTTGATCTTTTTCCCTTAGTGCTTTTAATATTCTTCCTTTGTTTAGTGCATTTGGTGTTTTGACTATTATGTGACAGGAGGAATTTTTTTTCTGGTCCAATCTATTTGGAGTTCTGAAGTCTTCTTGTATATTCATGGGCCTCTCTTTCTTTAGGTTAGTGATGTTTTCTTCTATTATTTTGTTGAAGACATTTACTGGCCCTTTATTTATATTTATTAATTTTTTTAAGTTCCAACCTATTTTATTTAACATGGTAATTTCCAGGCCCTTCCATTTTCTTGCAAATGATTTCGTTTTATATACTTTACAGCTGAGTGAAATATTTCATTGTATACATGCATTATGTTTTCCTTATTTATTCTCTTTAAATCCCAGTATCACCCCACCCCCGCTTTCTTTCCAGAATCCCCTACACAGATCCTTCCTCATTCCCTGTCCCCTTCGGAGGGAATGGTGGAATATCTGTGTGAAGGAGAGATTTCTGAGAAGGGGCAGCACAACTCTGGGTATCACTGCCCCCCCAACACTCCAAACTCTCTTTTCACCCACCTCAATCTTGTTCATTCAAGTCACAGCAGGACTAGGTACAGTCTCTCCTAGCTGCCAGACAAGGTGGCCCAGTTAGGGTAATGGGATCCATGGGCAGGCAACAGATTCAGGAAAGGTCCTGCTCTGGTTGTTGGGGACCTGCATGAAGCCCTAGCTTCATACCCACCTGCATGAGTGCATTTTTCCTATGTTTAGTTTCTTTAGCACTGTCAAAGCTTCAGGTGTTACACTGAGGCCCTTGGTCCCCTTTGCATGGGGCAAGACATATGGATCTAGCTTTTTAATGTCGTTAAGTTTGCCCAGCAACATTTTCTAGAGTGGCCTTCATTTACCAAAATATGTGTTTGATGACTTCCTTCAAGATTTGGTGGATGCAGTTGTCTGGGTTCTATTCTCATCTCTCTATTTCTGTGTCAGAGTCATGTTGCTTTGGTTAGCATGATCCATAATATAATGTGAGATCAGTTTTTTGATACACCAGCACTGTTCTTTCTGTGAAGGATTGCCTTTGCCATTCAGGGTCTTTTGTGCTTCCAAATGAATTTACACTTTTTTTTAGTATATGAAAACTGTCACTGTGAGTATGATTGGGATTTCATTGAACCTGTAGCTCTTTAATCAATATAGGCAATTCCATAATATTAATTTTCTTATTCCATGGCAATGAAAGGTCTGTCCATCTTCTACTGCCCTCTACTTCCTTCCTTCCTTCCTTCCTTCCTTCCTTCCTTCCTTCCTTCCTTCCTTCCTTCCTTCCTTCCTTCCTTCCTTCCTTCCTTCCTTCCTTTCTTTCTTTCTTTCTTTCTTTCTTTCTTTCTTTCTTTCTTTCTTTCTTTCTTTCTTTCTTTCTTTCTTTCTTTCTTTCTTTCTTTCTTTAGAGTATAGTTAGAGATTAT